>NC_051181.1:134786493-134974313 GCF_013339695.2 Rhipicephalus sanguineus | reverse complement strand
GGCCGCCCCAGGTGTTGCGAGTCTCTCTGGAATAGATTAACCTGCTAACGTGTCAAAAAGAAAAAAAAAGAAAGAAAAATGAAGCTGTACCTGGCGCATGGTCTCTGCTGCCGACTGCAACGTCCTGTCGACGTTATCTCGCTTTCGCTGCCATAATATCATGCCCAATATTTCTGACAGAGAGAGAGCTTGTGTGTGAAAAAAAAAGGGGGGGGGGTTGAATGTCACCTGTGTAAGGGCACGACTTGTGCACGTGTCGTTCATCTTCGACTGGTCTCTTGTGTGTTCTCTGGCGCTGTTTCACTGCAGGTATGAACCAGCTATAGCCCAAAAATACGTGTTGACTTTATAGGGGTTACTTTGTAAAGAACAGATCCGCGCGTGCGAAACTGTCCCGTCTTTGGATCACACCGCGCACTAGAGGAGTGTAGTTACTCGCTACTAGGTGCTACGCAGCAGCCCTAACAGTCAGAGCTGTGACCCCTATCCCGCGGTTCGCGTAAGTTGCGACCGCGGCGGGTTTCAGGCCAGTGGTAACAGAGACAAGTTCTTTGCCTGACACAGTTTATTGTGCCAAAAGCGCCACCAACGCAACAAAATACAAGGTAGGAACGAAGCGGCGGAGAAGTTCCGCACGACAACGTCAAAACAACAACAAAATGGGAAGCACACGAGATTGAGAGCGATAAGGTTCAACTCACCTCTCGTGGCTTCGCAGTCCGGCCCTGAGGCAGTAAGTTACCTCACAATAGACCGGGCGTTGCGCAGGGGGTGATGGCGTCTGGGTGGCTCCCGACTCGATCCAGCTGTGGTCGTCACCGCTGCTCGAGTCGAAAGACAAGGCGGTCCCCAAGAAAGCCGCGCGCGTCTCTTGGGGTCTGGAGAGGAGTCTCTCCAGAAAAGGGCAAGGAGGGAAAACGGGGCATCTCGACTTCGGCCAGGGAGCAGGGCGCGAAGGGCTGCGAGACGCTGCGCCGTGCTCCCTATAGGGCTGCAGAAATTAGGCGTCTTATTAAGTGCGAATGCACTTTATAAGCGACCCTGAATCCGCCGTCCCATAGCAACGGCGCGAGGAAAGGAGAGGAGCGTCTGTAGCAACGGCGCAGCGACGTCACACCCCACGTGACTGCGCGCGCTCCACCTCCTCACCGCGGTTTGCGCGGGCGCGCGCCGGCTCCGCACCGCTCTTCTAGGTGGCATTGGGTGCAGTGCTTCGCCGCTCCTTCTCTCGCCGTTCGCTCTCCTCTCCTCCCTGCGCCCCACTCTCCCGTCGCTGGCTGGGGCGCCTCTCGAAATGTGTGCTCGAGACGCCGCTGTGAAACGCCAACGGCGACCACAAGGCTGAGATTATGGCCGTCAGGTACAATGACAACACAAACAGGTGCTGATGAATGTGTAAATAAATGGTTTCGGTACAAATCCTGGTCTCGTCATTAATTTACGCCATTAAAATTACTGCGCCGTGTACTCTTGGCGCAAGAAATGCATTCGCATTTCCTCACGATTCCCTTCGGGGAGGTGGGGGCATTTTTCTTCCTCTAATCACACAATCAATCAAGGGCTGCGGGAGCGGCACGTGCCCTCTCCCATGCAACCCCCCTCGCCACTGCGCGTACAAACGTAGCGCGAAGCCGAGGTCCCCACAACAACTTGAAGCAACCAGTTCTCATACTCGTGGTGCTACTAGCTAGTGGCTTTGTTTCTTTTGAATATGGCTGTACATTTGTGTTCCATAACGGTAGACCGAATTCGCTTGCGAGTATACGAGCTCGAAATTGCAAACCTGTGACCGGATGCGACTATGTTACGCTTGACGTCAGTGTTCGCATGCTGGTTCTCGCGCGCCGCGCCGCTCTTTGAACAGTGCGGAACATTTGCAGCGATTGAAAGTTGGACATGCTGGTGTGGATGGACTTATGACGTGAAAAGTCAGTCGCTATGCATTCACACAAAAAAAAAAAAAGAAAGAAAGAAAGAAAGAAAGAAAGAAAGAAAGAAAGAAAGAAAGAAAGAAAGAAAGAAAGAAAGAAAAACCATAATAATTTTGGAGTGTTACTTGCCAAAACCACGATCTGATTGTACGCCATATTGGAGGGCTCCGGGAATTTAAACCATCTGGTGTTTTTAACGTACTACTACTACTACTACTACTACTACTACTACTACTACTACTACTACTACTACTACTACTACTACTACTACTACTACTACGGCGACGACGACAACGACGACGGCATAGGGTATACTAAGGCATGTAGCTTCGCTGTAAAAAGAAAAGAGGAATGCAACGCGACGTTTGAATATCCTTGTCTTCTCTTTCTGCATCACAAATCAGTGTGAACTGCATGTGAATGCGTCTCCGGAGTTGGTCACATTGCTCGCTGTATCGTGATAGTCTGACTCGGAAGACCGAGCTGCACATAGCTGCACGTCGCCCAGTGTAGCGGCAGCGTTGGAGGAGTCGCTCGGTTGCTGCAAGCTGGCCTCTTGCCTGCTTGCGTGGATGCGAGAAGCGTGCAGTCTTCGAGCGACGGCTCTGTCGGTTTTCCGCGTCTGTCTAGGCGGCTGGGCATCTTCGCCTCTCGTCTGAGAGGGGGAGCTAATGAATGCGCGCGCCGAGGAATGCCTGGCACGACGATGATCAGGTTCCACTTGCACACGCGCGAACCCCGTTTGTCCCCGCGCCTCCGTTTTATGCATGACCGTGCTGCCGGCAGCGAGCACGTCAAGATGTGCAGGGTATACATTAGAGGCCAAAGGTGAAGACGATTGGAAGAAAGCCATTCTGCGCTGCTACCAGGAACAAAACTCAGTCTCAACAATTGCGTGCTGTCCGTTGGAAGCACTGGGTAACGTATAAGGCTGTACCCAAGACGAGAAACCGAAGGCGCGTGACCCCGCTTGGGAAGAAGCAAACGAACCTTTATTGATTTTCACCGTTTTATACCGGTTTTCGCTGGACGAGAGGATCACATCGTTGTTGTAGCGGCTCACAGTTGACTGATGCTGATAGACGAGGAGACGTGTAGTGTGTCCGTTATGTCACAACTCATGTTGTATACTAACTAGCCCACCAGTCTGATCTTTGGGCTTATTTTCTGGGACAGGCATTCAGATATACCTCTAGTCAACCTACCATGGAGGTTGACTGTCTCTGTACCCGTGTGTATGACGATGATGATGATGACAGTGTGTGTGTGTGTGTGTGTGTGTGTGTGTGCGTGTGCGTGCGTGCGTGCGTGTGCGTGCGTGCGTGCGCGGTCTTTTCCTTTGAATCGGGCGATGTACATGTGTAACCCGGATGTGGCATCTAAGCTAAACAACAACAACAGCATAACTGCGGCATAAATGTAATTCTAGCAAGTTTCTTTTCCTAGGCCACTTGGTTGTTACAGTGCGCCACCATGTCCGAGCGGTCGTTCTGTTTTCTCAACAGTCTTCCAGTCATGGGGAGCGCCATTCGCTGTCCTACACAGTGTTGTCCAGACGGAGAACTTAGGTGCCGTGGGGGCCCCTCTACGCGTGCGCATCACACTGGTGCGGGATAGTGGCCCCTTGTAGGGGCCCCTAGAGAGGCCCCACTAGTTCGGGGGCACCTCATGCTGAGCGTGCGTGTGCTCCTGTCCGGTGAGAGTGCGTACGGTGGGCGCGCCGGCCGGGCTTCATATGCGCACCCTGCAGAATGGTGTGATATCTGCTTGTAGTGTATACTACAGGCTCGTAATGGCGTAAGCGTAAAGAGAGAGAGTGGTGGCGTTTCCGTGTCAGTACACCCTTCGAGGCTTCATTATAGTCCCTGCGAGTACGAGGAACAGGTTACGGGCAGGCTCAATCTCCATTCTTATTTCTCTACCTACCCTCGACCCAGTACACCGAAATAAACTCCCGGTCCTGTTACACTTTGACATTAAGAGGCTTAATTTTCGCGAACAGTTTGGTCGAAACACTCCATGGCTGGTCGCGAACAGCTTCGAACGTGCCTCACGATGCGCAGTCCTATCTTCCAGCCTGCGATGTTTGTGACCCAGGAGGATGAGGAGGAATAAACGTTTAATGTGAGAAACAGTTAAAAGTGTTATTTCCTTAATGACAGAAATCGCTAAATGTGGTGCTTGCAAATGCAGAGCGTTGCGTAAACGGGCCCAGTGCTCGTGCGTGCTGTTATAAGCCTCTTTACTGACGTTGAAAACGCATTTGTTGGTTGTTGGGTAATAAAGATGCCAGCAACGAAAGATGCGTATCGACATCGCCTTAAGTTACTCCACCAGTTCACCTTGACGACGTCATGCATTCTAACGTGTAGCATCTCAGGCGGTTTAGCTAAAAATTTTTTTAATATAGGCCTTATTGAATCCTAAGAAAGCATTTAGCCTTTAGGCTTTCTTAGGATCACATTTCGAGAATTTGCAATGTGACGCTACAACCAAAATATTAAAGAAAGAAAGAACAGGAATCTGTGACGTCACACTGACGGTTAGGCAATATGAGGTCTCGACGCGATGTTCAGCTTTGTCTTACGATATAGTGAACATGTCACCGTGAAATTTACGGAAGTATAATTTCGGAAGAATTGTTTGTACTCTAAACTGATTTACCGTTCTCCTTCATTGTCCCACCCGCCGTGGTCGCTTATAAAAGCTATATGGGTTTTGCGCTGCGACTTGCAAGGACGCAGGTTCGATTCCCAGCCACGGCGGCCGCATTTCGACGGAGCCAATGTGCAAGAAACACCCGTGTATTCTTAAATCTATGGGTGCGCGTTAAGAAACCCCGGGCCGTCCAAACTACCGCGGAGTCCCCATATGCTATGTCGTGGCTCATAAACATATTGCGGTTTTTCGGCACGTATCCCCACCCTATATAGTGTCCCGTTAAAACGCTGAAAGGCACGTATTTCAGTGCACTGAATACCCGGCGGAATACGGTTGCATGCCGCAAAACTCGGCGATTTCGTCGAGCTTTTCCCTTTGCGGAAACCATCTACAGCTGCTATGCGCGGAATCCCATAGCTCTTGAATTACGAGCACGGCACGCAGGGCGTATACGCACCCTAATATTTGCTCCTGAAGACGCGCATGCATGTCTCCATACATCGTGAGAAGAAGCTGCAGAGGTGTTGGCGCGTAACGGCGCATATATGCACGATAGGCGAAGGCGGGTCGTTGCCGTAATAACATATACAGTCGCGCCCTAAGGCTCTGTCTAGCTGGCTTCTGCCCGAGGAGCTCGCGAAGCGACGACGACGTGCACACATTTCCAACTCCGAGTGGGAAGGACGTCGGCTGCCCGACGCTCTTGCGTGGTGGGCGTATGGAGGAAATGTCGTCATCGGACGGAATGCGTCGTCGAATATACAGGTTGTCCCAGGTTAGGTTAACCAAGCTTTAAAATAAACATAAAATAAGTTGGTACATCGTACGGGTACGAGACCTAAGCGGTGTTCGGTCATCTCTCATCTTCCCGCAGCTACACAGTTTCGAAGTACAAATTACTTGGCCAACGAGGAAAAGTTTGAAGGGACACAGAGAAAAACGATTTTTCTCGTATTAGTAGATTACTGTCTCACGATGCCAAAAAATGCCGTGCTTGCTGCGAGAAGACGCTTGGTAAGCGAGAAAACGCGCGAAAAGAAAATGCGGGAACTTCAAGGTGGCGACGCCACTTTGAAGTTTCCGCAACAGTCGCCGTCACGTCATAGATTTGGTGGCGACTGCTAGGGCCTACGTAGTCCCCAATCGGTAAGAATGAAGTCCATAACTGTCTTCTGAGGGAGCCGGAGATTTACCATACCAAATTTCTGGAAATTTTGTTGAGCCAATATGTTGAAAATACGAAAGAAAAACACTTTTAAATCCGTGACGGCACCGCCGGGAATTTTGGCCTGAAATTTAATAGCGAAACTTTTGATATTGCTTTTTAGAGACGATAGTTTTTCTTGGGATACTCGAACGCAGAAATTTTGGTCCGTCTGTCTGTCTTTCTGTCTGTCACACGATTCAGCCACCCGGCCAAAGTTTAAGCACTTGCTGAACGCCCAGCCATCTTGAACTGGTAGCTGCGTTCGTACTTGTGAACATTGTCGATCAAAAAGCAAATATTACGCGTATCTGAGGAGCAACATCAATACGTAAGTATTTGGTGGCGTGTTCCTTTACTAGAAAATACATAGATACGTAATTCTAAAGACACTAGTGTTTGTTAGGCTGCGCTGAAACGGCGCAGGAACGGCCGGCAGAAGACTATCGTCTTTCGACGACATTTGAAGCGTAGCACGCAGATACGCGGCCAATTTTTTCTCATATATTTATGAACCTATGATGGTGAAATTAACGACACTAGAGTTCTCACAGTGTAATTTATCAATCTAAGCTAGTTTATTGCTTGCTCTAGTGTCCCTTTAAAGATAAACATATGTCAATCTATGTAACGTTAGCTGGGACACCACATATGTAGAGTACAGTGCCATGGAAACCGTGAGGTGTCCTAAGGCAGCCTCTCTTTCGCAGCGTGATGTATGTAATTTCACAACTGGGCGATGCCTGTAAACGGGTACGCTTGATAGGCGCGTATATACTCCTTCAAATTTGATTTCGCATTCCTTCGGTGGACTAAGATTGCTTGGCAGCACAAAAATAAATAAATAAATAAATAAATAAATAAATAAATAAATAAATAAATAACGTGCGATACTTCCCTGCGCATATTCTGAAGCCTCACCGCAACTTTCAAAAAGTTACCCGTTCGCGTGAAACTAGGACTGTTCTTGGGAAAGGAAATGTGCCGAAAGGTTTATTAAGGTTAAATCCTCTCTTACTTTCACATATGATGTAATTCGTCTGCCAGAATGTGTTACCAGTGCTGGAATTTCGAAGTTACTCTAGCTGCCTGATGTTCTTCTTGCCAAGGCTGACTTGTTTGGAATTGTTTACCAATCTGAAGCTTAAGTACGTCTCTACAGGAGTACAGAGTATAGATATGAATGCGGCCTATGTTTTATGTATTTATCTGCTGGGCTACCGAAGCAGGATTCCTTACGTGACCTTAGCGTAAGCGTCTGCCTTTCTCGTTAAAATCAGGCGACCTTTCCTGTACCGCACATTCAGCTGGTGGGCGTCGTTCCCGTCGACGATTTTTCACGCGTGCTTCTGGTCTTGCCCGAAGCGCGAGGAGCCGTGACCGACCTCAACGACGCTGTGCGAGGCGAGGCCACGTAGCTGTTGTCAATAGAATCCGATATGCATGCACGGCGGGTGCGCCCTTGCACGTGCGTGCTCGCGCGCGTGCAAGGTTCACTGCACATGTGCCGGCCCGCTGATCATTCATTGGATGTGGCCACCGCTCTGCTGTTAAGCGCGTGGTTGCGGTTTCGAGTTCCAGACGCTTCACTCTTCGTACGATTAGGAAGTGGTCGGGAGTACCGTGGTATCACGAGACTGTTTGGTATAATAAGGAGGCATATTCATGGCAGTTCGGGCATTAGTATGCCCTACACTAAAAAGACGCTGTGAAGTCCTTTTAGCGGCACAACTCTTGGTTCTCTTCCAAGCAATTCCGCGTTTTTCGAATATTCAGAACACGTCTTTTAAAAAAATCAAACTGGTACGAAATCGCTGGCACTGGTTCAAGTTAAGCATAATAGGTACATGTGATATCGGAGCATAACTTTGCTTAAGCTAAGGACCATTGGATTGTTAGGATAATTAAAGAAATTTAATCGAATGAATTCATTGAAAGAGCAGACGGTTTTCTTGTGAACAGCTGGGATCGTTGCGGCATCTGGCGGAGGAACTCTCAAGCACGGTCTTCTTTCTACATGTCCTCTGAGATCCGCTTTCGCAGCGCGGCGAAACACAAAGTTAAAGGGGTACTGACACGAAAATTTTCTTTTGTCGTTTTATCAATGTCTTATCAATGAAGATATATGTCGCGCTGATAGCTCCTGACCTGGAAGTATACTGGGTGCCGGGCGATAGCGCAAGGACAGACATGCCAGAGAGGTGAAAATTATCGTATAGTGGGACAGATAAAGGCCCAAAGTAATCGTCCTTTGTTTTTAGAGTGTCCCGTGTATAGAACGTATCGTGTGATACGAAGATGGTGGTATCTGCTTGAAGGCGACTCCAAACAACCGCATGATCACGCCATGTATCTTTGCATTGATTTCATTGATGGTAGGGTACGTGGTTAGAGTGTAACGTGATATGCGATGGGCACGTGAGGAGTGAGGCGTGAGAGGTACGGGCTTCGAGAGGAATTCGGTCGTAGTTAGCGGTACCCTCTTTGTGAGCTCTCTGGTAGAAGCGTGCGCATATACTGTTTTTTTCGATTAGATTCGTGGCCTGGAGTTCCCAGGAGGCATAATGAAGTGTCCTGGATCTTCAAAATACTTCGGTAAACAGGTCACTTCGATATAAAGATCGTGCAGTGTAATGCACGGAATAATACCTGAATGTAAAGAATTCTTCGTTGTGCATGGTCATTTCGTTGTAGAGGGTTTAGACTGTACTTACCGTATTTACTCGAATCTAGGCCGGCTCCGATTCTAAGCCGACCCCCGAAATTCGCAAGGCTAGAAAAGATAAAAAAACCTACTCATTGAACTCAAATCTAAGCCGACCCCCCCCCCCCACTTTCGCACATCGTTTTTTCGAAAAAATAAAAAACATCGGCTTAGATTCCAGTAAATACGGTACGACCCGCCACGGTGGTCTAGTGGTTATGGTGCTTGACTGCTGACCCGCAGGTCGCGGGATCGAATACCGGCCGCGGCGGCCGCATTTTCGATGGAGGCCAAAAAACTAGAGGCCCGTGTGCTTAGATTTATGCGCACGTTAACGAACCCCACGTAGTCGAAATTTCCGGAGCCCTCCACACGGCTTCTGTCATAATAATATCGTGCTTTGGAGACGTAAAATCCCAACAATTATTATTACTGTACTTACGATAGACCTCTTCGTTTTACGGATAAAATAGTTATCATAAACACCAGTTTGCTCCCACCCCTCTGTGTAGTACGCCAAAACTCGTCCTCAGACGTCCTGTAAGAAAGCTCTCTCGACGTTTTCTCGAGTTTCGGAAAGGATCTCAACGTTCTCACGTATGTACATTTCATTTCCGTGTTTCCTCTTCGCGGAATGTGACAACTAGAGTTGAGTCGCATCGACGCGCAATATGCTCGAAGCTCTACGGTTCTCGGATTCCGCTCGACGGCCGTTGCCCCATGCGTGGGAAACACCTCGTGGGCTCATCATTTGCGTCTTTCCGTTTCTTTCCTTATCCGACGAAAATAATAATGATAATAACGGCGACGCATAACGGGGCAGCGTCTGCGTACACTGTAAAAAATAGTTGTAAATTAACAGATAAAATACATGAAATTTCTGTACCGCGAAAGAAACTTTCTGTAAATGTGCCATGAAGGAAATCTGTTAAAAAGAGAAACCGAAATTTCCTGTTATTTGTGACCTTCATCAAAACAAACGACTCAAAATTGAACCTCCATAGTTTTAAATACTTCAAAGATTACATATGTCCATGAAATAACATTTCATGTTTTTCTGGTTTCTCCCACAATGCTATTTTGATTGATTAATATTGAGAGCCTTTTCTGCGGTTCTACGTTCATGCCTCGCGGGCCCCTGCATTTACAAGATGGCTACCGCTCACGTCGAAGCGTGGCTACGCATGGCTACAGTGTAAAGCGCGGTTACGGCACCCTTCTGCTCCTGCTTTTTGTGTGTCTGTCATTGAAAGGTTGGTGGTTTTCTTCTAACTAGAGTTCCTTACAACAAGATCTCGTTGATATGCCTGCCCGCTTTCGAAATTCGCTCTCGCGTAGTTTCTAATTCAGCTTTGCGGCGGCAGCGCGTGCGACCACAACGTTGTGCGAGAGCCGGAATTCCTTCCATACTCTGGTAGAAACACTGAAGAGGCCTTGTAAGTGGGTGCTTGAGGGAACGCCTGCTGTTGTACCACATTTATTTCTTTGCTGGTAGCGGCAGCGTACGTCAAGGTATGCTAATTTGTACTTGGACGGTTGCAGAGCGCATACTACAGCGTTCGCAGCGCACTTCATGTGCGTTCTCTGCAGGCAGCTATTAACGAGGTTTCGCTGTACAGAATAATGAGAGGTATTTGTTCACCTTACCCGCTTTTTTTTTCTTTATTACATCAAACCCGTGTATTCTGTGTTTCTGCACCTATTTTTTTCTTGATGCTTGGCCTGACTTTCTCTAAAAACTAATGAGTGCGTATAACTCAACTCAGCTAACCGAGCGACGTTACAGAGCATATAATTCTTTCTTTTTTTAATGAAAGTGCGAACGTTTCCTTTTTTTGTGTGTTTATCTACGTGTAATAGGTAGCTTTCTCCTGCATAGTGAACATGGCCCTGAGAAATGTTGTTGTGGCTTGGTGCACGGCGTTTAGTGTTTTGTAGTGGCCATTGCATGATAAGTTCTGCTTGGTTGTACAATGCTGTGTATCTTGAACATTGCTGACGGGAATCTGCGAACGCATAGCTTCTTGGCGTAGTATCATTGGATGACCTTCCTTACGAAGCTTTAAGTTCCTGGCGAAAGATAGATAACCTAGGTAAACCTAGTTTACCGAATGGACGTGTGGGGCACATCCACTCGGTAAACTGATACCTCGATTGACTAGCCAATGGGGCACGGGCTTGACGTGTACACGCGCTACCTCGCGTAATCGCATTCCGCCTGCGTTGCGGTGGAGCACGTCTTTCCTCGGTAGGAGAAACTCGGCGCGTTTCGGATTGGCGTGTTCCCTGCTGAAGCTCATGTTAGATACGCGGTTGTTATCCGTGGTTTACACACAACGGCGTGAAGCCGTGAACACCCCTGGAAAGTGGGCTCAAGCGCGCTCGTAGTACAGGCGGTGAATCGTGGCACATGTCACATGTGATCTCTCAGTGAGCACCAACGCCGACGCCGCTGTTCTAGCCGTGCGTGAAGGCTTATTCTGGACATCGATCGTGACTGCCTTTAAAGAATCCCGGTTTCCGGAGAGGCGGACTTTGTTTTTAGTGGCGTATTGAAGGGCGAATGAATCTTTCGTTGGCTCTCGCCCGGTTTGTTTACCAGTGCTTGGCGGCAGTAGTTATTTTACTTCCATCGTCGAACAAAAGTACCGACACAAATTTTGAATGACGCAACGAAGTGTGTTCGAGATGTGTGTACGAGATGTGTTCGTCGCTGAACGCAAAATTTTTTAGCTCTTTGAGGCGCACGTTCTGTCGCGCGTGAGGTTTAGGGCGTCTGAAAAAAAAAAAAAAAGACATGCGCACGTTTTGGTCGAGAGCTTTAGAAGGACATCCGTTCTATACCTCCGCCCTATCGACATGTAGGCCACAAGAAGAGCAGCTTGTCAGATAATAGCGGCTCCCGAACTGATCAGACGACTGGCATATGACGGAATGGTCTGTATGTTTTGCCAGCCATGCTACCGCGACAGATGGGCTTTGTTTATTTGACGGTGCTGTTTTCTGCCAAATGACGCCATGCGAAACAAACTGTAATTACGCTAATATTACCACTGAAAAAATAACATCTACTCCTTGAAGCGCATCACTACTTGAATGAAGCGAATTGCTCATTAGAAATGTTCTGCGATATGTAAACATTCACAATATTCTGTAGATTTTGAACATATATATTGTGTTGCTCTTTTGTGGAGAAGCAAATTTCATGCTATGTATAGTTTACAGCACGTAATAGGCAGGAATTTGCGTACCAGGATGGGGGTTCAACCCCCCCCCCCTCAATTAATTGTTAGATTTTGCATGTCTAAATATGCACGCACGAACATACATAAAGAGCGGTTGAACCCCTCCCGCGAAAAGAATTTCCGGCTACGGCCCTGCAGGCAGGTGCAACTCGTCTTCTGGCCCAATGGCTTAGCCCAACTCGAAGGAGTTTTTCAGTAAAAATAAAAACCAATTGACCCTCTCCATTTCATAAAACGAAGGACATTTTGCTCCATCTCAGGTGGCAAGTTTTCCCAGATTGATACAGATCATTGGACAAATTTCCCCACCACGTGCCCTTTATAAATGGATTCCTGGTAACGAAAAAGTGTGACGGAAATCGCAACTTGGTGGCTCGCTAGCCCAAATAATGAAATAGTCGACGCGAAGCAACCGTCATTGCGAACGTCATTGCGCAAGCATTGTTGATTCCTTGCGTAAACACTTTCGGCAATGGAGGTTCACTGAGCGCGCCCACGTGCTCTGGTGTTATTCGTCTGCGTGCTTAGCCTCACGTCCGTGCAAATGCACATGCCTTAAAGGCTTTTTTAAAGCATTAGGAATATGTTTCAATTAGGTATAGCATTTAATGTTACAGATTCATTCTCTCTGAATTGGCAAAAGTGTTTGTTACAGTCAGGCATTAGCCTCCTTTCCTTTCTCTTTAGAGCTTTAAAGAAGTGCTTACCGTTATAACACACTTTTCTATTTCTTTCGGTAATTGCAGTTTTTTATTTATTTCAGCGATGTATGTCTGCAGTCTCTGTGGTACCACCAAGACGTCTGTGCCACGTTTCGTGAAGTATGCCGCACTGCACAAAAACATGAATGCATCCTGCATGAAGTGCCCATTGGAACAGCACAGAAAAGTGTTCCGAGAGCTCCTTCTCTGAGCTAGTGCTACGAGATACCGAGGACGAAAATAGGACTGTAAAGAAAACGAAGAGTCCAAAAGGATTTATATGGTTTTGTGTCATGGAAGCCCAAATTACCTGCACTAAGACACAACAAAATGGATTACACTAAGTTGGCACTGATGCTATAGTGCCCTAAGGTGGTGCTGCATCTCGAGCTACCAGAAGGTAAGAGGATTATTTGACAGTGGCCTGCTCCTCAAATTGTTCGCTGCTTTAATTTACCTTCTATTATTGAGAGCATTTATTTATTTTTATTTTATATCACATCTACAATGTATGTAGTTCGATAAAAAATATTGTCTAACTTTTTAATTGTCTTCGTACGCTTGTTCGAACTCCAGGGTACATGAGTTTTAATGGCTACTTATCGCATAATTAACTTCATAACTTTTATTATTGCAGGCAAGTACAAGTGAAGATAACGTCGGAGACGTGCCGTGCTCCCCTTTGATCATTGCAAAAGGTATTGTTATGGATACTTGCAATATATTGCTGAATATTTCTAAACAGAAAATATTTTGTTCCAGGAGAGAACTTTCTGACTGCCGGGCTATTTACCGTCTGTATTGATACCGATGCTGTGATCGAATCCACCACACGGTGCCAGGCATTCAAGTTGATGTTCTTTACATACTTCGCCTTTACTATTGAATACCGCAAGAAGGTCAGCCTAACCCTGGTGTTCACACAAAGGTAAAACTTAATACAATTTTTCTGACTTTTTCAACAAGATTCATGCAACTAACTTAGATAAAGCCACATTAGATAGTACAAAAGTAGACAAGTACTGGGGAATTTCCAATATCTGATACTACACTTCCATTTGGCTAAGTCAGTGAGGGTTCTGATGGAGGGTATGACTAAATGGAAATGTTCAGCTTAAGTGTAAAACTGTCTACGGGAATCCTGAGCGGTCATGAAAGATTTAAAATAATAACGTTAGTATATAAAACGGTTGACGTGTGAAGTATTTTTATTCACTGTTTAATGAGGATTTCGAAGGGGCACCAAGTAACATGAAAATTTTCATTCATTTAAATAAGAGCTAGCATTTTCATTCATTTAAATAAGAGCTAGCAATTATGGTATACCATAATTGTGAGCACAACGCAGAAAGAGTAAGAGACACAATAAACAAAGGACCGACGTGCAATCAAGCGATAATTCCCTGTAAGCAAAATGGGCACAGATTGCATCAGCAACATGTCTATAAGTTTATTTGGCATCTATAGCTACACACGACTTTTTCATATCTCTTATTGTTTGCAATGGAGAACATGAGCACGCATGCGCTTTAGGATGAGTATGTTCTTTCCCTGATTGTCTGGGGCAATGCCATAAAATCCGCGGTGAAAATTGTGCCCGTGGTGTCCCATCATCCACTTTGTCCGGTTCTATCGCGCTACAATGGTTTCAGTGTAATTTTTAGCAGATCGAAATTGTGAAACCCATAGTGCCTACTATGCAATCATGCGTGTGCACTTAAAAAATCGGATAGTTCGGCGGTGTTCTCGGGTCCCAGCAAGCACATGCATTGTTTAATAACACCTTCGGTTTGTTTAATAGCATGGTAGCATTGTTTTGACTTGGGCTATGCGCGCACAATGTCACAAAGCTCATACAAGGTGGAAGCTGTTGAAGGTGAGAACCTTCAGCGGCACTTCGCAAGTTCACATAAAACTCGCTTGTTACATTCCGATAGACAAACGATCAGTTGCCGGACAATTTTTCGGCGACAAAATGATCATCACGTGGGCGTGGTGGTGTTGCTCGCGGAGGTACGTAATAAGGGATGGGTTGAGAAAACGTTTCGGCTTAATACACGGGGTCTTGGGCCGCAGTCTCATTGTGAACGATGAACCTAATGACAGGAATAGTGGCTTTTACTCCTTTGCAAAATAGGTACCGGATTTGCGCATTCATCAAGAAAAAGAAAATGCATTGATATAATAGTCATTTGTTTATTTTTTTCTTGATACTCTCGATAATTGGGCATTAGGTTAATTCAGACGTTTTTTCCGGACCCGTGAACTCCAAATTAATGTGTTTTTATTGTTTTGGGTGAGTGTTTAAAAACACATGAACCTTGCTCTGTGAGGAGCATTATTTCCTTTAAAGTCCTTACACTGCAATAAATGACATTGTATGAACCATAATGCAATTTTATAGAAATGAATTTCCATCTGGATCGTGAGGTTATTTTTTTAACTGATTCCACACACACCTTAAAGAGGCAATGCGAGGGTTTCTTGAGCGCTCTACCAACATAATCAATGTTGTTCTCAGTGTGGTCCATTATGTTCAGCATAGTCATGCAACAGCCTGGTGCACCTAAAAATACCATTATTCGTTTTTAGGGCAGCCGCCGCACTCAACCCTGACAGAGGGAGCAAGGTCGAGAAGTCAAGGAAGCAGCGCCGCCTCACACCACAAAGACCAACTTAATCAAAGCTCTGCGAGACTATGAATGCTAAGTGTTACAACGAAAAATTTGCAATGTCATTATGAATATACCGTATTTACTCGAATCTAAGCCGATGTTTTTTTTTTTCGAAAAAACGATGTGCGAAAGTGGGGGGGGGGGGGGGGAGGGTCGGCTTAGATTCGAGTACAATGATTAAGTTTTTTTTTCTGGCCTTGCGAATTTCAATAATCAAGGCCGGCCTAGATTCGAGTAAATACGGTATATCTACACATTTTCCAAACCAGTTTGAATCTACGGTGACAACATGTACGCACTTTTCATTATTTTGAAGCTGTTTACATGCAGCATTTCCTGTGCTTAAATAAAGATTCGTTTCTTTTATCATGAAAGGAGAATCTACTGAAACGTGCCTGTTTTTATTGCGTTATTTACTAGAGTGCGGGAAGCAACACTTCGCGGGTGTAGCTCCAAGAAGTTCACAGTGTACGCTGCCGTAGTACAGTGGTTCTGGTGCTCGGCTGCTTACCCGAAAGTCGCGGGTCCGACCCCGGCCGCGGCGGTCGCATTTCGACAGAGGCGAAATGGTAGAGGCCCATGTACTGTGCGATGTCAGTGCACGTTAGAAACACCAGGTTGTCGAAATTTCCGAAGCTCTCCACCACGATGCGCTTCATAATCATATCGTGGTTTGGCTTGTAAAACCCCAGATATTATTTAAAATATTGGAATATATTTGGATTATGCAAACGCAATATATTGGTATTTTTGCCATTGCATTTGGCTAAACAAAATATTTTTGCGTATCGCTTGTACAAGTGACATAACTACTTTTTAGTACTGAGGAATGCTTTTCTAAGAAAATATATACGTATAAGTTGATCTTTATGCATAAAAAATATGTTCCCGAATTAAAATGCAGTAATGAAATAGCAGGAGGGCAGTAACAGAAAACACAGCCTATGTGACTCGATATCCGAAATTGTACTTATAGATAACGTTTCTGTAAACGATAACAGACACTATTAGCGAAATAACAGATAGATGAGAACAGAAAACAGTTTTTTTCAGTGTCTGAAAACAGAAACATGTTTTTAAACATAAAATTTCTGTACTGTAAAAGAGAAAATAACAGTGAAATAACAGAAAGAAGAAAAACAGAAAACCAAGTTTTTTCTGTAAGACAAAACTGAACATTGTGTTTATGCAGAAAACTTCTGTAAAGTAAAACGGAAAAAATCTGTTAAAACACAGAAAACTTCAAAATAGAAAACATAGCTTTACAGAAATTCTGTGGCAAGAGAGCTGCCAGACAATTTCTGTTTTTTTCACAAAATATTTTTTACAGTGTAGTCTCGAGTAAACGTACACGCTCTCGGGTGAGCGGAAGGAAGTGCGCTCGGTCGGCGCAACCATGCACTCCGCTTACACGAAGAAAAAAGGAAAAAAAAAAGTCTCGTCGTGTGCATCCCTCTCGCTGGCTGGGTCTGGCTGCCAAGGCGCGCGCGTAACAGGATGCATACACGCTTGTACGCACACTCGAGCGCTAGCCAAGGGAGTGCGCTTCATGCAAGGACTTTTGCGCCCACGCTGATTTGAGGCGGTCGCATCGTTTGGGCGAGTGTCGCCCTTGCCGCCACCGGCTCCTCTTCTTCCCACCTTCTTTGTTTCGTTTTATTATCTTGTTCCGTTGCTTTGCTTAACGCATTAGCTCTCGAAAACGGCCGTGGGTATACAGCGGCCCCTGCATCGAGACGGTAATGCGAGGCGCGCTCTTGCCCATGTCTAGCATTCGTGACCGTGAAGTACTACACGTGCTAATTGCTTTTTTTTTTTTTTTGCGTTTGGCGGCATGAGTATTTTTTTTTCTTGTTTTTCCGTTAGAGGAGCGTGGACGGAGCGCTTGGCCTTCGCGACCACTGCAGCACTTCGCATTGTGTCCCATTTTTTCGTTCAGGACTCACGGGATGTCGCCACCATATGGTGTGACGTAGAGTTATTGCTGTACTCTAGCACATTGGCGTAACCACATGTGGGGGGGGAGGGGGACTGGGATGTCACATTACCCCCCCCCCCTGGAATGAATTTTTCAATTTCGCAGGTGTGTATATACACGTACGCATACATGCAAACATACGCACGACCACACTTAAAGGTTAGCTGAACCCCCCTTTGTCCTCCTCTAAAAACAATTTCTGCTGCAGCGCCACAAATAGTCGCGCTTGGCGATTTTGTAACAACGCACATACGCACCGATGAGCGTGCGTTTCCCATTCATGGCGTAATCTAACCTCATTACTATATCTATCTAGCTAACTAGTTACGCAGACGGAAGAAGAGAAGGAAAGAGAGATGGAAAAAGTGAAGGGAAGCTAGAAAATACCGGAGGAAACGATAGCTGAGGACCCTGTTTCTTTCTCTCTTTTTTTTCTTCTTTTTTTTCTTTTATTTGCTTGCGCTCGCTTTGTTTTCAATCACGAGACCTCGCAAATGCTCTGAAGAGGCATCGCCTGTTTCGTGCCAGTGCACAGAGGACGAAACGTTTGTACTCCGCTGCCCCGGAAAACAATGCATCGTCCACGATTATCTATCGCCGAGTCAGACAGATGGTTGCCGACCTTGTCTCCCATGAAGCCGTCGGCTCGAAGATCGCGCGCCGTGACCTCACCTATACACGTTTCCTGGAAGTGAGCGCGACGCTGAATGCGCAGACAACCGCCGGCCGGCTGTGAAGCTAATCGAGAGAATGGAGGGGCCCCGAGCGGATTCCGCGATTATTTCGCTCCGATTTGCTACGATTATTTCTGATTGAGTAGATACTTCGTTTGCTCTTGCAGAAGGCGTCGTTGACTTTTATTGCGCGCTTGACGTTCGTGCTGGAAATCAGCATTCAACAGCAACGTAAGGAAAACAAACCTGTTGTTCTTGGACCTGTCGGATGCCATTGACCTTGGGCACTATTAAGGCGAAACCTCAGATGCCTCATCAAACGCGAATTGACCATCGGCGTCAACACGAGTGATGCAAAAAATCATCATCGCACGATGAGGTGATCATGACGTCTCAAGTCACCAAAATTTACGACGTCATCATGACGTCACTATGACACTACACAGGCCCGTAGCCAGGAATATTTTTCGTTTGGCGGGTTCACTTGCTGAAGGCCGTGACTATTTGAGGAAAACACATATTTTCATTATTTCCTTTTGGTAAAAACACCCACTTCAAAGATATCGGAGGTGGGGGGAGGGGGGGGGCTAGCCTCTCCCCCCCCCCCCCCCTGGATACGGTCCTGACACCACATAACGTGACGTCACGTGATGACATAGTCGCTTGGTCAAAGGTGGGCCGATCGCGAAAGCAGTGCAAAACCAGGGGAGGTGCAGAAAGCTCGCAACGCATACGATCCTGCAGGCAGTGCAAAACAACGCTATAGGTGCACAAAGCTTTCGAAGGGGGGCGGCGGAGGTTGAAAACGTCGACTAAGACGAAACATGCGACCGCTTTGAATCGTACCGCAGTACGATCCAAATTCCCACCGCAGTATTTACTTATTTGACATAGCGGCTGCGAGAAAACGTTTGTGTGTGTGTGTGTGTGTGTGTGTGTGTGTGTGTGGTGTGTGTGTGTGTGTGTGTTGTGTGTGTGTGTGTGTGTGTGTGTGTATGTGTCTGTGTGTGTGTGTGTGTGTGTGTGTGTGTGTGTGTGTGTGTGTGTGTGTGTGTGTGTGTGTGTGTGTGTGTGAGGGAGTGAGAGAGAGCGAGAGAGAGAGAGAGAGCGATACTGTGTAGCAAAGCTCCGCTTAATTGGCTGACATCAGCCGTTGCTTCTCTACAGCGCCGTAACGTTTCGGTGAAGCTGAATTATGGCAAACGTGAAGTGGCTGATTCATATTTCGACGAACAAGTTAAATGGCATGGAAGAGTCTGCTCGTAGGGTTCCTAACTATAATCGCGCTTCCTAACTATAACTTATTGTAGTATACGAGACAGCTTCACAAGAACAAAAATTAAAAAAAGAAAAAAAGAGTCGGGAGGGGTAAGGAGAGACAGCGGTGGTAGGGTATTGCCTGCGCGTCTACATGGCAAGGGAAATTTCCTACAGGATCTGCAGCGCCGCATTGTATCCGTACGTGATACAATTCCGTCTGCTTTCCAGACTGCGCCTCGATAACCTTGTTTTCGCAACTTCCAGAACCACAAGAATAGAAGGCGGTTACGCAGAACTCTCGGAGCAGGATGTTACAGATGTCTCGAAATGCCGAGTAACTTCTTATCCTCTTTATAGACGGCTCATTCTGATGTGAAGCGTCTCCTGCTGTGCATACTAGTATGTAGTTTGTAAGTATGTTATTTTTGTAGGTTTTATACAGTGGCACGATAAGCGATGGAAACTTCAGGTATGAAAGGTTAAAAGATTATCACGAAGATGGGTATAATGATATAGATGTACAATGAACTTTTCTAGATGTACATGTACCTGCTATACAGTGAATGACGTTCACCTGGAACACGAGGTATACCGATTTATCGTACGCTCACAACCGTGCGTGAGTGTATTATAGTACGGATCGACGGTGAAAACGAAACAAAATATGCTTACCTCAAATATTGTCGCCTCGCGTTTCTTGTTATCTTGACAAACGGCTGCTGACTTAGCAATTATGGTGGGAAGTCTCAGTAAGAGGTCTTTCTAATTGGAAAACTATATTTCCTGAAAGGCAGTTTGCCAAATTCTTCGCGATGCGCCCCAGCATTTTATATATATTTAGTCGGTGGTTTGTCCTATTGTGGTGGGTTGTGTCTGACGCAGGAGATGTCGATATCGCCTTAGGTGGTGTCATCAGAAGCAACAATAAGTTAGGTAGTACTTCCGCCTTTTGTGTATTGGGTCGTGTTACATCACACTGTGTCGATGTCACCATACAGATCGACATAGACGTCATTAGAGGCAGCTGTGGTAACTTCCGCCTTTCGTCTATGGGCAGTGTGGCTAATACAGCTTTACAGTTAATGGAACTACAGTTAATGGAACATCGCGCTAATAATATCACGATTATAATGTTACACTGATCCGAACCGTGGTCTTACTCGACTGCAGGTAACGGCGCCAGATCGCTGGCTTCGGACCATCAATTCTTTAATAACTCGATTGACGCGCGGGCCGGGCAACGCTTATCTCGTGTAAGTTGTATCTTTACGCCGACCAGCGGATAAACCGTTGTCGGTTGTGAATGGCTCCGATTACGACATCGCAAGCTGTCTGGCGTCCTTCGGACGTCGATTGTGTCGATACCTGCACGCAAAGCACGCGTGCGTGCTTAAGTGTGGGTAGTCGAAATGTCTGGTTCGCGTCAAGTACTTTGAAGGGTAACAGTCTTCGAGAGTCGCTGCCCCGCAAACTTCAACGTGGAAGCTAGTTATAGAGTCCCTGAACGTTGTAATAGATAATTTATGGTATATAGCGATACGAAGAGGTGTAACGTCGTTTTGGCGCGTGCGTCATTATTTAATCCTTAAGGCTGTTTAAAAAATAGGCAAATAGTTGCGTCGATTACGTCGACAGTGAAAATAAATTGTGGTATCTAGAAGTATTGGAGGTTCATGAGCAGATGTACATAAATCTCGTCAAGTTTACTTACACGGCCACGTGTAATGTCTTCTTCTTCTTCTTCGTCGGCAGCAGCAGCGTCCTGCTTTATGTACACTGCAGGACAAAATGCTTTGTACCCAAGCATCTTTGTATAGGCACGCCTTGTCATGTATTCGCTACGCCACCGTGTGGCGCAAATCTGCTAATCGCATCACACCAGCTAACCCTATATAAACGGCTGTATACGCATCTCTTTTATTTACACCCACTGTGTTGTTTTAATATTTGCGCCACTGGTTATCAGCTGTACTCACTACACGGGCTGTCCTGCCATATTTCTGTGTTTATTTCTCTTATCACGTCAACTCACGCATGACGTAATCACTGCGCGAGGCCGTTGATTGCTCATTTGTCACTTTAGGAGTCGGAATCCGGTCTGGTTCTTTTCTGATTATGTATAATATTTTTATTTCTTGGTTTGTGCTTTCGCTCTTCCTGGCTATGACCAGGTGTGCCTGCCCTGTCTCATAACAAACAACAAACAAACAAACAAACAAACAAACAAACAAACAAACAAACAAATAAATAAATAAATTACGATTTATATATGCATGGACGAACTTTCGGTGAAGTCGTACGACAGCTTCCCGAGATCTCGTTTATAGCTTTAATAAGAACTCGTTGCTGGGCGAGTCTGTGAATACTTGACGGCATCTTGATTTTAGCGCTAAAAGTGACGAACACCTGAGACAGCGACAGTCCAGTGCTTGATCCTGTCGCCTCTCATGTTTTCGTCCTTTTTTTTAGCGCTAAAATCAAGATGTCGTCGTTGCTAGCCACTTGCATTTTGAGGTGTATATAACCTCCTTAAAGTAAGCGGTCGTCCTCATACTGGGTTTTGTCATTTCGCATAGCCAAGAGGCTCGCATTGTGTGTGCAGCACAACTCCATGGAACGGCCGAATCAAGAGGCGGCGTCTGTGTGGGTGGCCCGGGCACATCTGTCAGCAAGACACGATTACGAAACGTACGCGTGTATAGGCGTCACTATATAGTCCTGTCGCCTCTCCCGTGTGTGCAGACGTCGGCTTCGCGCAAAAGAAGGAAACAGATGTCCTCCGGGCCTTCAGTCGGCGACACTTCTCAGCTCGTGAAAGCTCGTAATGTCCCAGCTGTCGGAGACAGTTCACTGGAGCTGGCTTGCGTCTTACAAACGTGCATGCGATGGAGTATTTATGGCCCTAGCTTAAACCGCACCCAGCGCACCATTAAGGGATGAGGTAAGGTTCCGCTGCTGCTTCGCAATGTGGATGTCGTGTTCTTTGACAAGCCACATAACGAACATTGTTATTGTTATCTTTTTTTTTTTTCGTACGGGTACGCCTGTGTACCAATATCCGTTGGGGCCATCGTCAGCCTTTTTCGCCCGTATTCACAAAACGTTGCTGCGCTATGTTCACGAGAACAAAAACCATCCACTAGCGATAGCGAACGTATATTATTACTAAAGTCCGCCAATTAGAAAACGGTTAACAAACACATTGCGGGGTTAGTTGAGGATGCATATTTTTTTTCTGCCTTTATCAACAGAAAGGCATGCCAGCGCCTTTCCTGTCACGTCTTTCTGTGTCCTTGTTAGAAAAATTAGCGCTGGTCTACTTTTATAAAGAAGAAAAATAACTAGAAAATGTTCTAGCGAGTAAAAAAAAAGCCTTTTTGAATTAGCCTCCCGGAGAGCGCATTGTTTCACTGATAATACGGTCTATTATACATTCTGGGCCATTTGTACGTTACGTGTCTTGTCCGAACGACCATGCGTAGAGCAACTCTTGAGACAAGTCTTCGCGCTCGAGTGGTCTTCGTGCAGCATTTGCTAGGTTTTCATAATAATGATAATTATACTTCTTCTTCTTCTTCTTCTTCTTCTTCTTATTATTATTATTATTATTATTATTATTATTATTATTATTATTATTATAGTAGTAGTATAGTAGTAGTAGTAGTATAGTAGTAGTAGTAGTAGTAGTAGTAGTAGTAGTAGTAGTAGTAGTATATACTGCTGCTTTTATAGTTGTCAATCTACGGCCAGTCCGCATTCGTGTCTGCATCGCTCCTGGTTTCATTGCAGTGTACATATAGGCACTTCCAAAATCACGTTATCGCCGTGGGGCGTGCAATATTTTATTTACACAGCATACATCGTTATAATATCTGGCGCACAAAACCTACAACGCGTCAATGAACCACACTGTTATTTCATCCGCGCTGCCAGCGGTCTCGGAGGTCAGCCGGGCGTAAACGCCGTCTGCTCTCCGTCGGAAACACATGTTTGGTTTCACTCGACCTTCGTCTAGCGACGTTTCCGTTTTTCTCGGAAAGACGGCGCGCCCTCCGCGCTCAGCAAAACGCGTGCGCGCGATGCGGGTCACCGCGACGAGTACACTGCTGCTTTGTACTCGTGTCACGTTGACACGCTTTCTTTCTTTCTTTCTTTTTGCAGAACGTAGCTCGCCCGATGGCGGGGTTGTTAACCTCTGGGTGTTCTCGGTGTAAGGTGACCTAACTTCGCCTAGTCCCTGAGCCGTCACTTTGTTATGCAAATTTTTCATAAACGAATAAGCTGTTATAGAACGTCTGAAAAAAATAAAGAAAGAAAATCTAGTGGGACAATCTTTCATAACGTCACAACAGTAAACGAGGAAAAAGTGATGGTGACGCAAACATATTATTTTTTTAAAGAGGGAACGGGTCCCCGTGAAGAAGTCAATCAGTTAATGGTCACAAACGAATCTGTGTCTTCTCCAGAGCGCTCGTTGACAACCACCGCGAATACCGAAGACTGCTTTTTATGTTGCTTCTAGCAATTAGGTCATGCCCATAGATTATTTTACGGATGTGTTTCCGTGCCGCCATATTGGGCTGTTAACTTGCCCGCTTTGTTTCTTTAACAACTAAAGGAATAGTGCTACGATAGACGCATACGCGTGAAAACGGTTGGCTTGGTGTATTCGACGTTTCGTGACCTTGTTAATTTCACGTCACGACACACGAAAACATTCGTTTAACAGCCCGAGGTGGCGGCGCCTGTGTGTCGAAGATAAAATCGTCTATAGACGAAAAGAAAAATATTTGTTGCCACTTGACTGCGTGTGAAAAAAACACAAAACATCACCAAATTCTCTTTCTCTCTCTTGTTCTGTTTCTCTTTGAAACCTGGCTGTGTTTATGAGACGTGTTTCGAAATTCAAGCAAGGCGCATGGTTGCAAAGGCACCCAGAAAACAACAAGCCACTAATCTAGTCCACCTTCCTCAGGAAAACGGCAGAATGACACTCTCTTCCACGCACCATTGTCTTAAGTGGCTTCACCGAAGTGTCCATAAGTTATCTTCGGGGCGGCAGCGCACTGCGAGCAGCCTCGAAACGTTACAACGCGAGATGCCACGAGGACGAAGAGCCTGAAAGTGCCCTTTCCATCCTGCCCCCTATTGTGCTGTCCGTGACTGCGACTGTTTGTCTTTAGACTCAACGGCGTGACTAACGTCGCCGTACGGGTCACGTGACCGGAAAAGACTCCGCGCTCGCTCGCGACCTATCGGGAGTTCGTTTAGCAATAGGTCGGGTGAGAGAGGGAAGGATGGGGGGGGGGGAGGGGAGAGAAAGGAAACCGTGTATTGGTATTGGCCATCCTTATCAGCTGATGCGCCTTTCTCCTTTTGATGTCTGCCGCTGCTCCGTTCTCTCTTTGCTCCGACGCTATGGCGTCGTTGAATGACCCGTCATCGCCTGTGTGTGTGCGCGTGTGTGTGTTCGTTGTGTACCCGAATTAGCCCTGATGGGCTGCCGACGTCGGGGTGTTGAACGGGGCCCGTTGTGTGCCGAGAACCGTGCGCACGGCTTTGTATACGCGCAGTTTGCACCTTCGAAATGCAGGCTTTCGGCGATTACACTTTGGTATACAGGGGCCTTCCTGTGTTAGCAAGAACACCTTATTATAGCATGGTCTAGCGCTTTTAATAGTCGAAATGTTGTGTGACTTGACTCCCTGCCGACTAACATTTCGTTTTGTATCTACGTAAAGTTCTCGGCATTTGACTGACGCTTGAGCACTCCGTTGCTGTCGAAGTCATTGTCGGGCTGCATGTTGTTGATCGAACACGCGGGGATGTTTTCGGGGTCAATGCACACCCTTTCATGTAAATCGCGCGGTCTTTTCTTCCTTGTACTGGCGCCAGCCTAATGATAATAAAGAAACGCAAGAAAATATTCAAGCGCAAGGGCATTGACGTTTTCTCTTGGCAAAACAAAGCCGTATTCTTTTTTATCTTTTCTTATGTGCTACAAATATTCGATCAAACTGTAGACACGATTACCGTAGAACTAATTGCGGCGCTGTGAACCGTTGACATTTATTCTTCCGTATTGTTCAGCCTGGGCGAACTCGCTCGCTCACCTCACGTGTGCTTTGTGCTCGTGTGATGGATCACACTCGCTTATCGCGCGCATTGTCATCGGTATCATCGGAGTTGCCATTTTGTCCGCAGCCAACGACCTGTAGAGCCAGCTGGAAGACATTTCGTCGAACACACGCAATGGCCTCGCATGCGTAACCTGACAGGCCGTCGTTCTCTGGGACATGCAAGAAATTGTGTCGTGGACCAAACGAAATGGCACACATACACGCGAGGACCAAGAAAGAGTAAAAACTCTACGAAAGAATGCGCCCTGGAATTCCCGCTCCCTGCGGAGCTAATCCGTTCGAGACGGCGACGTCAATCCTGCACCGTGGAGGAAGGCACTCCCCCCCTTGTTGCCATCGCGTGGTGCTTAGCGAAATGCGCCCCGTACCAACTCGTACCCCATTTTTTTTTTCACTCCCCCAACTCTTTTTAAGCCTGTTTCACATGCGAGCGACCGAGCGGCGGGGCCCGCGGCGATCGAGCGGCAGCAGGACGCTCGGACGGCAGCAGGACGCTCGGACGCGGCTTCGTTTCACATGCACCGCTTTTGCGCGGCGCGCGCCTCTGCGATGCGCAGTGATGGTTGTGGGAAGCGCCCGTTATCCGCGGGTTTCCTTTCTCCGGGCTCGCTTGCTTTGGTGCGCTTGGGTTGCAAGTTTCACCAGCCTTCTACTTCGGTGATCGATTTTCACGCGCCTAAACCTTGAATGATGAAAATGTGCAGTTTATCAGAGTGCAATTAAACAACTTCAGTAGTCACGTTTATTTCTGTTCCAGCTTTCTTTTTTTTACCACGCAAGTCATGTTGCACGCACATACACTTGGCCATGGAAAGCAAAAGAAAGAATTTGTTTTTGGGGTTTTAAGCTTTCACAGGGCTTTCGGTGGCTTTTGGTCTCGAATGCCGCAAGGCGTTGGTGAAGCGGATGCCAACGGCCCAGTCGACGACATTGTGGGTTTGTGAAGAAGCTCGTCTCTTTTTTTTTTTTTTTTTTTGCCTATGGGCATTCTGCAGTAAAGAGGCGCGGCATTTGTCGTCTTCGGGGTACGTGACCACTAAAAAAAAAAGGAAAAGAAAACAGTAAACTGTTCGAACGTGCTGCACCAGAGTAGTAAAAAAAAAAAACTGAAACGTCTACTGCGAACAAGTGCGGAGTGTCGTAGGTTCCCCCTGTCCGGACCTATGTTGGTGTCACGATTCGATAAAAATACAAAAGAACAAAATGACACGTGCAAACGATTTGTCTGCTTTGATGGAAGCGCAGTAAAGAACAACAAAAGGAAAAGAACGGCGTTTTCTACACTGCCAGCTCGTTGCAGCGAATGTCGTCTGCTAGGAAACCGAGTCGGAGCGAGTTCCTCCCGGCGCGCGCGGCTGCTCTCGTCTCCATCCCTACGGTCACGTGCTCCCCGCGTCACTGCTCCCCCATTGGTTGACCTTGGACAGCCGCTCTGCCGCTCGCGAATTTTTCCAACTCCGGCGATCTCTATCGCGCGTCCACTGGTCGCTCTAAAAAACCTGTTTTTGGGCTTCCGCGACGGCAGCCGCTCCGCTCTTGGAGCAAAATCGCTGCATGTGAAACAGGCTTAAAAAACCTGTTTTTGGGCTTCCGCGACGGCAGCCGCTCCGCTCTTGGAGCAAAATCGCTGCATGTGAAACAGGCTTTACAGACGTGTCGTTGCTTCTGCCGCACCCATCTGCAGGAGCTTAGGGGTGGCTGGGAGGGAGGACGCGTCGCCTGCGGCAGGGAGCGTGCCAAGCGAGCTTCTTGCGAAGTCCTCGTTTACCTGTTGGACACATGACTCAAGAGGATGCAACGCGGCGCGTTCTTGGCTTCACGGTCCGCGGCACTTTCTCGCTTGAGTCACTCGGCAACAAGGCAGCGCGCGCGGCCCTCTCTCTGCACCGTTCGCGCGTCACAAAACACGCGGCGACGACGTAAACAGAGGTGCCACCGTCGGTAACTCGCGCCACGAACGTCGTGGTACGCTTCTTTCCCACGTTTCGTTCTTCCTCTGCACGTAGTAGTAACGCTGCCTCTCGCATACTCGAACGCAAGCTGACTTTCGGAGAAAGGAGGTCGATCCCGGCCCAACCCTCGCCGGTGTCAGCGTCGCCGGCCAGGCCTGGCCAGCCAGCAGGCAGGTTATCGTAGCGCCTGTTGTGAGCTCGACGATCCGCAGCGTGTGCGACGACCGACGGTGTGTGCTCTCGTAGTGTGTGTGGTGTGATCGCGCGCGCTGAGCGCTGCCTTCCTCGAGCCGTCGTCGGCGTCGACGACATCTGCGGCAGCTCTCCTGCTGCTGCTGCGGGCGGCGGCTTTTAACGGTGCAGTCAGTAGTGCTGTGCGTACAACGTGCGACGACCGGAAACTGCGTCAGCTATCGCTGCAGCCGACGCCGTCTCGCGTTCCGATAGCGACGGGAGAGGACGGACCCATGGCGTTGGCTCTCGCCGGAGTGCCGCCGACGACGCAACGACTGTCCGCTTCCTCCCGTGCGACTGCGGCGACGACGTTGCTCGGAACGCCGCTGGACGACGACCGGGTCGCTGCGGCGACCACCCGAATGCTCCTCCTGAGGCCACCGCCGCTGCTACGACCATGAGGTTCCTGCGCCGGCTACGGGTGAATAACTCATCACAGAGCCCCGTGGGCCACCGTGCTCTTTTTTTCACTCCGCACGTGGCATGGTTTTTTTTTTTTTTTTGTGACCGTTGGTTCTGTATTTGGGTTGCGTTCGTTCGTGCTGCCGCTGGGGCGTCGATGTGGCGCGTTTCGGATGTGTGCTCTTTTTTTAAAGAAATTCATTCTCCCTCCCACTGTGTCCCCGCTTCCTTCGCACTCCGCGTGCTCTGAGAAACCGCCGCGTTTTGCATGCTGCTCGCTCTGTACTCCAGCCACGCAGAGCGCGCACCTGTTTGGGTTCAAGCTCTCACTCGTACAGTTCGTGGGAACGCGCGTGCTGCAAGCTCGTGACTCCACTGCAACGGACGTATTTAGGGGGTCACCGTCGTAATCTGACGGGGATGAGCTTGCTTACACGTGCGCGCTGATCCGGCGAGAGAGAGACACACGTTGGTGAATCTGGAAGCAGCAGGCTGCAGCTCGAGCGTGACGAACGTTCGTCGGTTGCCGCCTCTCATCTTCGCTGAAGCAAGCAAGCGAAAAGCCGAACCGTGCTGCTGGTAGCGGTGTTTCTCGCCAAGATGATACCCCGCCCTGGGAAACTCGAGTGCATGCGCCGAAAGCGTCGTCGTGTTTGCTCGAGACTCTGCTTGCATGCTTCGGTTATCTTGCCACCTGAACTTGGATTGCGCGATGCCCCCTGCCCTCCCCCCCCCCCCCCTCTCCGGGCCTTTCTCTTCTCTTTTTTTTCCCTACCCTGTTCGTTTGCCGCGGGTGTCTAGGTATCTGTTCCAGCGCATCTTCAAAGCATGTGTCGCTTCGTGTATGTGTGCTTAGGTGCGGAACTGAAGAGGGCACTTTCAGTTTCACGTATGTGTAGTACGTCATTGAATCCGGCTTCGCTTTGTTTTGCTCGGGCTGTGGTCGAAGGTCATTTTTTCCCTGTCGACGCGATGTACTTACTGCACTACTGTCGCGGTGACGTTTGTCAGCTGAGAAACCTGCCAACAAGATCACAAATGTACTTCGCCACATTCATGAAGCGAATTACCTAACCTAACCAGTGGGCCATATTTTGTGTTTCTGTACATGCTGTAGCGCTCATAGCCTGGCGGCACACTTTAGCCATGAGTTCATGTATGGATAGCAGTAGGGCGCTCTCTTGTTTCAATGTGAACTTTGTTAGGATTATTTTAAAGGCTTCGTTCGTGAGGTGCGCGTTAACGCGGAAGTATGTAAGTGGAGCCATAACGCGTGGGTTGATAAAAACAAACAAAACAAAAGAAAAAAAAAATTGGCCTGCGCAGGGATCGAACCTACGACCTTCGCGTTATTAGCACGACGCTCTAACCAACTGAGCTAGCAGGCCAGGCGAGGAAAGATCACTTGAGAATGGCAGCTGTTCGGACGTTCGAAGTTTGATTGACACATGCACGTAAATGATTATTTACAGCTTTTTTTTTTTACATTTAATGAGCCTAACGTTTAACATTTAAGTCTGTTAAACCGCAGTTTACTCTCTTAACTCTTAGTGTTACTTAATTGGCTTTCTGTAAAACGCACTTTCGGAAATTTACCCTACTGATTTGTTTTTTTAATTGGCTTAAGCCCGTTATACGTCAGGGCGATGCGGGCTACCCCCACGTTGCACTCCACTTTTCTCGTCGGGGGACAAACGCAGCACACTCACTCTCTCTCGCACAGTTCACTGATAGCTCAATAGTATACCGATACCGATGATATACGACAACGCCGGCCTGGAGAAACCGAAACGTTCCTTGAAATTTCAAACAGCATTTGAAACGCGTTTTTACGGGTGTTCGAAATTTTCAACGTATTAACTTCAAAAGGGGTTATTCAGAACGGATCGTCACAGACAAACCGGACCGCAATTAAGCTGCTTTGGACAGGTATGATTGGCACCGTACGAGCATACTCTCTTTCGCTGCGAGTGGGGCATGTGACCTGCATACACTGTTCTTTCTTTCTTTCTTTCTTTCTTTCTTTCTTTCTTTCTTTCTTTCTTTCTTTCTTTCTTTCTTTCTTTCTTTCTTTCTTTCTTTCTTTCTTTCTTTCTTTCAAAGAGATCGCGCGATGCTGACGTCACCGTAGTTTACGGCTCGCCTGCTTCCTCGTCATATCCAACGAAACTCCGGCCTGCTTTTCACTTCTCTCATTTTTTTTTTTTTAAGTATCACTGCTGCCTTTCCTCGCGTCATTTTCTATCGCTCGCAGCAGATGTGTTGCCGCGCTCGTTAAAAACGTTTCCAACGGACTTGTAAAACGTAACGAGTTAGCAACAAGTCTTTGAAAATCTTGCGAGGCATTCTCGCATCGCGTTTCTGTATACACAAGAAACGAGTTCTTCGTGAAAGGACTCCTGCAGCTGCGGCGGCGGCGTCCGTTTGCCAGCATGACGTCTCTTGCACTTCTCGGCACCCCTTTGAAGGGCTTTATTCAAAGACCCCTTGGCGAGTGTACTAACGACCAGGTTTATAGTCGATGACAACCCGCGAATTACAAATACCTCCTGCCTACAGCCAGCTGCGAGTGTACAGCCATACGGGCGCGTCTATTTGCAACAGTTCGGCGTCACGTGATCTTATAAGAAAACGTCGCGTAGGACGTCATACCAACCCCGTACAATTTGAGCAAAAGGCAAGGTTCTGTCTCGCTTTGCACAAGTACCGCTATTTTGCCAGTATCAGCGGTTGGCCCTTGTCACTAGTGGGCCGCTCTACCAATGACGTCATTCGGGAAGTTTCTGCTGAAGTCACATGAACCAGAGCTGTTAAGATGCGAATACTCTCCGTTATTGTACATGTAACTATTGTACGTAAAGTAGGAAAATACAATACCAACACACAAACGCAGTGTGTAGACTATTTTGCGGATGGGTTTCGGTGCCGCCATATTGGGATATTTCACGCATACGCATGAAAACGGGTTGGGCTGGTGCATTCGACGTTTGATGACCTTCTGTTAATTCACTTCTCGATAAAAAAAAAAAAGACATTCGTTTAATAGCCCAAGGTGGTGGCGACCACGTGTCTTCCGTGAAATCCTCTACGTGCGTACAGCCAATTACTTTCACTTATTTCTGTGACGTCAGTCAGTCTCGCGTGTTGGGGCGGTTGGCTCTACCGTACAGAACTATCTTTTTGTTGCTGCTTGTAGGCCGAAAGTTGAATGCCCTGGCAATTTTTATAGAATATCCTGATGTCAGGGTTCAACTAAATGCCATAGTTTAGGTGTGAACAACGAACTTATTCTTGCCAGTAAGCATAGCGTTGGCAGAGCAAATGAAATTAAGCCGAGTGCGAACTCCGAAGTTTCGAGTTCACTTTCTGACTAACCTAACCTTATGTAATACGACCGTGTTTTTTGGAGTATAAGCATAATGGTTCCTTTTCAGAGGTGAAGGGCGACTTCACCGTGGTACTTGCTGCGGGTGAATCTTGTACTGAATTGTAGTGAATACGCCGATTACGCATTCACTTGCCGCGCTGTTGTATTCCAGTCGCGTATCTGTCGACCACGACTGCAGCGACGTGATTAGTCGCTGTTGTTTCCGCGTTCGTTCGCAGCCCCGGTTAGTATATCTACCCGTATCGCCAGTGGCATTGCCTTTATTTCCGCTCAGGCTGCTTGTTTTTGCTTGCCGCGTTCAACGTCCGGAGTGTGCTGTCGCGCTGCTAACCTAACGAGCGCGAGTGTACAAGCTTTTTGTTCTTTTTTTTGTACTACTGATGCCTGGGCATGTTTGTATCTATAGTTATTGAGAGCTCTATGACACGAGAAAGACGCAGGCGCTATAGAACTACTGTATGTGGCTGTATACGGTAACTCTGAATAGAATTCATAGAAATCTGTGTTATGAAGCACATGGGGGACTCGCGAATAATTTTGACCAATGGTGTTCATTAGCGTGCGGTTCACGTAAATATAAGCACTCGAGTGTTCTTGCATTTCGCCCCCATCGCAGTGCGGTGGCCTTGGCCAGGGGACGCGTGTGTGTGGTCTCCAAGAAAACACGTGACGCGAACATCACACAAGTTTCAGCAAGTTTTGCCGTGTATAGTCGAACACCACACTGAACGCGTTTCCGGCGTATTTTCAGACTGCCGTCGGTCGCTTGTGTCTACACATTGCCGAAATAAATACCGACACAGAGTCACATCGCGTTGAAATAACCCTGAATGAAAATTCTTGTCATGTGGCTAAGTATAACTTCAACGATTTCCCAAACGTGCGCGTTACACATTCAAGTTCACGGTCCGATCATGCACGTTGCGGCGATTGTGCGAGTGCAGCGATTTCTTGTTTCGTATTAGTTAATCACTCTTTCGCAATACCAAAATCGCCACGCTTGCCGCGAGAAGACGCTTGGTAAGCGAGAAAATGGGCGGAAAGAAAATGCGGGTCGCGACGCCACCTCGAAGTTGCCGCACCAGTCGCCGTGACGTCATATATTTTGACGGCATCTACTAGGGCCTATACGTAGTTGCTAATCGGTAAAAATGGATTGAATTGTCTTTTCAGAAAATTTCGTTGAACCATTGTGGCCAAAATACGAAAAAAAAAAGAACGCTTTTGAAATCCCTGAGGTCGCCCGCCACGGTGGTTATGGTGCTCGACTGCTGGCCCCGAAGGTCGCGGGATCGAATCCCGGCCGTGGCGGCCGCATTTCCATGGAGGCGTAATGCTCGAGTCCCGTGTACTTAGATTTAGGTGCGCGTTAAAGAACGCCAGATGGTCAGAATTTCCGGAACCCTCCACTACGACGTCTCCCATGATGACATCGTGGTTTTGGGACGTAAAACTTGAAACCTCTGACGTCAACATCGGAGGTATCGGTGGGAAAATTAAAACATTTGAAATTGATTTTCTCACCTATTAATACAACTGTGGTGGTGAAATTAACGAGTTTCGAGAGTATAATTTATCAGTCTAAACTAATTTATTGTTTCACTTCAGTGTCCCTTTAAGGCGACGGTGCGAGTGCTTAGTTCGTTGCATGTAATAAACGATTTCGCTTCGTGTTTCCCAGGCCACGGCAGCGAGTATGCGGCTTTGTTTTGCTGACTTTCGGTCTCGATCTTTTGCCTGGTGCGATAACGAATTTCGCCAAGAGCGCACGGTATACCTTCCTTCGAGGTCACGTGGTTGTTGTCTCTGCATATGCTTGGGACATTGACCTGGCTTCGGTGCGTTTCCGATTTCGCTGTGACATGCCGAGAAGATAAGTAGATATGCTTATGGGTGTAGTGTTTTTTTTTTTTTTTTTGTCGAGTCTGTATAGGCAGTGCATGCATCACCACGTGCCGTGACTTCTCGAAGGTCAGCGACCTTTGCAACTAACTCTGTGCGTTTGATTAAGCGGGCTGCCTATTGTGATCGTTAAGGTTGTAATACCGCAGTGGCGAATGTTTCTGCGACCATATTGTCATGCGCTAAGGCACACGGAAAGAGCAACTGCCACACGCACACACACACACACACACACACAGAAAAAAACAAAAAGAACGTCAACTGACACGTGATTCACGTGTTTTGCTGGCCACGGTTTGCTAGCTCGAGAACTCTAAATGGCAATCTCTCTTCTGCGTGAGTTGTTATTAAACACGGTTTATTCTTCGTCGTCATCTTCTTTCCTTCCTTTCTTTAATTTTTTATTTATTTATTTATTTTTTGCAGTTGATATAAACGGCTCGCACTGGCGGCATGTAATAATAAGTATGTGTGTCGGCCACTTAGAAAATAAACCCTGTATGTAGGACGTTGCAGTAAGGATTCAGTCGTGAATAGTGTAGCCTGCTGACGCCCCCGTTCCCGAGTCCTTTACTGTGATGCAACTGGTCCACTGCATTGCGTCACTGGCCGGTCAATATTGCTCTCAGCCGTTTACGCTGTGTTTGGGAATGTATACACATCAATCAGCGAACTGACTGCAATATAGGAGAAACGCGTGCGCGTTGAGCCGGCGAGGTCTGTTTTGTTTGGGTACAAATATCTCAACGTCGTATCAGTCTCCCCGTACGTAATTACGTGCAGTGCTACCGAGGCTGGAGAAAGTTTCGGTTCTGGCTGCGAGGGCAAATACCGGCTAGTTATGCTAGTCGTAGAAGGAAGCTACATGTTTGGCACTTAGATACTATCCAATGCATATACAGTCAGCGGTGGCACTGCGCCTACTAGTACGCAGCAAGGTCCATGGCGTGCATTAAATTTCGGCCTGCGTCTAATAAATCATTACTCCCTGTCCCTAAAATATTGAAGAGGAGTTCACAACACCTCATGATCGTACGAGGAGTTAGTTAGTGGTCTGACCACCTTCGTTTATATAGAGTCCTTCAATACTTCTGGTGAAATTCTGGTCATTTGCTACACGTAACAGTTAGATGACACGTGTTCTTACGATTCCTTACTGGCTTGTCCAGCTTGGGTCAGTTGCTATACGTGCAACAGCTGTCGCTTGTTCTTACGAACCGCCATAGGCGTGCGCAGGGTTCCCCATCAGGGGGGGGGGGGCGAAGGTTCATCGCAGCGCCCCCCCCCCACCCTACTAAGTCAATGTATGGGGCAGATTTTGCGCCTCCCCCCCCCCCATCTTAGGTGACTATAAGAGTCAATGTACGGGGCAGATTTTGCGCCCCCCCCCTCTTAGGTGATTACGGGGGGGGGCGCCCCCTCTGCCCCCCCTGTGTGCACGCCTATGCGAACCGCTCTATAAAGTATGAAATTCTTTGTGAACATGGGCTTTTTAGTTGGAGAATATGTTCGCCATTACCCTTTGCCGGTACCTGTGATACGGGCCACCTTGATGTGCGGAGTTACCAACACAGGCGCTTTGAAAGGCTAGCAGTTACTAGTCCGGTGATCCCAAACTGCGCGGAAGTTCGCGGTTCAGGTTTCCTCGGTGAGTCGTATAGGCGTTCAGCAGCCACGTGCGCACTCTATAGATGGCGAGCTGTACGAACGCGCGTGCCGTAGGTAAATTGTTGCTTGGGGCGCTTGCACTACAGTGCTTGCACGCAGCCGATGCTGCTGTTGCGTGATGGCCGACTTCCACGGACGGCGTTACGATAATACTGTGCAGTCGTGGGCGGGCCGTAGCTGTTGCCGTCCAGCTTGCAGATGTTTAGAAAAACATATATGATCCCTCATGTAGCTGAACCGCTTACCCTCGAAACGTGAAAGTTTAGACGAGTTGTTTGTTGTTTTCTGGTGTACTTTGTGTAGGTCGTTACTAGATCGCATGTCGGTGCCTGTACTGCTTCGTGGTCGTTAAAAAAAAAAAAAAAAGGTGTGTGGAGGGGGAGATGAGGGAAACACTGCGGGTGCCCACAGACCTCCAAACCTCTGGGCGAGATTAAAAAAACAAAAAAAAAAACACTAGAAGTTGTTGAACACCAGGCGCGAAGTCATCTCTGCCCATCAGAAAATACCTGTGGGTCCACGAATCGTTGAAACAGCGTCAAACGCGCAGACACTTTACAGGGGACATCACGCATCACTGTCAGTGTATAGTCTACTATATTGGGCTGTTAAACCTTGCCGTTTTTCAATTCAATTCAATTCAATTTTTATTCAACATCTGACAGATGTTTGGTGCACGGACAAAAAGCCTGAAAAGGCTTGACTAGATCCGTGCACCAGACTATGGCATACAGTGGTGGGAAATTACAACAACAATAGAGGTAGAAAGGAACGCGTAAAGGAAAAAAACAAACACAAAGGAAGTACGTAAAGGCATCAATAAAGGAAAAACCATACATACACATCAGAACTACAAGAACTTTTCAATATTACAATTCTTAGTAACTTGATATATTTAATCGGTACATATCAAAACTACTGGAAATTCGCTAAATTTCAAATCAAGGTAACAAACATATGTAGTACATTGGACAAAAAGAAACAATCACAGTTGTACATACATATTGCGTAACTCATTCAAAGTCATTAAAGCTACGTCCGTACCATCTCTGGCAAGTTCATTTAGTAATGTAGGTAATGTGCACCTGAGCATTTGCTTTCCATAAGTCGTGCGGCATTTTCGAATTTCCGTATCTAACAACTATTCTAACGGCGTCGCGATAGACACATACGCACGAAAACGGTTGGGTCGGTTCATTCGACGTTTCTTGACCTTATCAATTCGCGTGGCGAAATACAAAAATAAGGAATTTTTTTCAATAGCCCAGGGTGGCCGCAACCACGTGTCTAGTGTAAAATCGTCTATATATTACGTATGGACCTTCGGCTGGAGGCAATTACCGAATCGCCCTGCATTATACCCATCGCGATGACTGAAAAAAAAAAAAAAAAAATCCGTATGCCGCGTTTTCTGCGGCGTGTATGCCATCACGCTTCGAGGCTTCTTCGTGGTTATATATATAGTGCGTATAACAAACAGCTTCATCGGCCATGGAAGAAAGGCGATTTCGTGGAGGCCCTCTCGCGAGGGAAGGCATATGTTGCTGAGAACAATGCGCTGTTTCTCAGCTCGTTCGGGGCATCCATGTTTTTGCGCAAGAAACGCGCAATTGGACAGGCGGTCGGAAACGCTTTCCTGGGCAAGCGACCTTGGAGATGCGCTTCACACATGCCGCGTATAGAGCTTCTTGTTTTCGAAAAGGGGCAAAAAATGTCGTCTCTCTAATACCAGTTTGTAGCGCTGTTGGTGCTTTTGAAGACTATACACACCTGAACGAAACATTATGATTAACACCTTTTTCGTTTATGTGTGCGCGTGACTGTACGTATTTTTTGTGTGTGTAAATGTGATCATTATGTTAATGTATACCATATATATATAGTCAACACCAGACACCCGGAGTGCAAGCCAGCCTATTGACCAGGCTAAGATTTCCTGGATAATCATTAATATTTTGGGGGATTTTACGTCCCAAAACCGTGATGTATCTATGCGGGACGCCGTAGTGGAGGCCTCCGGAAATTTCGACCACTTGGGGTTATTTAACGTGCCCTTGAATCCAAGTACACGGGCCTCTATAGCATTTCGCTTTCATCGAAATGCGGCCCCTGAGGCCGGGGATTCGATCCCGTGACCTTCGGGTCAGCGGTCGAGCACCATAACCACTAGACCACTGTGGCCGATGTGGGGTAATGATTTAAAGTTGTTATCTATCTACACCAAGCTGCATGAGGCTACAAATGGAAATCCGAAACAAGTTTCTCGAACGTAACAACTCCTAGTTGACGAAAAATTCGTCCTTACGCAAAGAACACCCGTGTTCTTAGATTTAGGCGCACGTTGAAGAACCTCAGGTGGTCTAATTGCGCAGTTCCCCTGTACCGCATGCCTGATAATCGTATCACGGCTTTCGCTAGTAAAACTGCAGCAATCATTATTATTATTATTATTATTATTATTATTATTATTATTATTATTATTATTATTATTATTATTATTATTATTATTATTATTATTATTGTTATTATTATTAAAGATTTGTCCTTGTGGGCTTCTGCAAAAGAGATGTGCCGAGGTCTATTTTCGGTGGCAGGGCTCCTTGTGTAGCCTCTTATATACAAGTGCAGCAAATGCTATAGAGGCCCGTGTGCTTAGATTTATATAGGTGCCCGTGAAAGAACCCCAGGTGGTCGAAATTTCCGAAGCCCTCCACTATACGGCGTCTCTCGTAATCATACCGTGTTTTTGGGACGTAAAACGCCGACAATTAATATTACTACTAACTTACCAGCGCAGCGCTCGAAAGTCGCTGAAGCGCATCTATATAACGTTGTTTTTATCTCATCCAGTTGCCCTTTCCGTACGCACTTATTTATGCCCCTATGTTATATTCGCACATCCGCAAGGCTCGTTGTGGTTTTCCCGACGCCGCGCTGCAATTGATCCGGATGACGTATTCGATGCGCCTAGCTCATACGTGTTCCCCATTGTACGCATTGTATTCACGTATACTCCGTCTCTTCGCGCGTAGTTTCGCAATGAACTGCGTACTTTGGAGCTGCAATAACCGCCCGTGCGGAATTTGCATTGCGGTCTCGTATGGAACGGTTGCGTTGGCTGCGATTTTCTCGTTTGTAAGCACCGAGTATAGCGGAACGCTAAGATATTGTTGGTGTATGCGCTCTGTCCGTGCTTTCTGAGTTCGCGTAAGTGCTCCAACAAAATAAAACAAGCTAGGAAACGGTTCTCGTGATGCCTTTTCGTGTTTCAACGCATTAATGTTTCAATAATACAACAACGACACAGGACCGTAGCCAGGGGGGGGGGGTACCCTAGCCCACCCCCCTCCTCCGAAATTTTGATGAAGGGGGTGTTTTACCGAAAATAAATAATGAAAAAGGTGTTCTTCTCGAATAGTCCAGGCCTTCTGCAAGTGAACCCCCCCCCCCCCCCCCCGGAAAAAAATTCCAAAATTCCTGCATGGCTACGGGCCTACAACGACAACACTGAAATAATAATTTGGCAGGTCGCTGTGGCTTTGCACTCTGTCGATCCGCGTTATTATTGCATTCGTGTCCATATCACATGACCGATTTCTTACGCAAGAAATTTAAATTTCAGCGCGTCCAAGTATAGAAAAATCGCACGTGTACGAACGGGACCGACTTGCGACGACGCACCGCCCGAAATCGTAAGAAAAATTGTTCGCACCGCGCGTGGAACGACCTAACGTAACATTCACGTGACGTCAGTGTATACGCCATTTTGTTGTACCATTCGTAGTTTCCACTGTGCTTCTGGTACAATCGGTACAATCGACTGAGAAAGAGGCTTTCGCCTTCGAGTCGTCTTAGGCGAATGCTTGAGACTTCTTCTGACCGAATTAAACTAGTAGGTGCCGCATATTTCACTCTTATGCTACGAGCACTCACTAATAATGCTGGCTAACTGTTGGATGTGGCCAGTGGATGTGGCGTTGGCTATTTACCGTTAAAATTAAATAGCAATATCGCCGTCATTCAATGTATGTGCAATGATTGAGGTGCATAGCTTTTTGCCCCCTTTAATGTTGACTTCTGTTATCGACCAATCCCGCTCTTATTCGTTTGGATGCTTTCTTTCTTTCTTTCTTTTGAGAAGCTTTATTTTTGCCGGTGTCGACCAGGCCTAAAAGCGTGCGGACTATGGTGCGGGAAACGCGGTCTCCCTCCACACGCTCACCTGTGCAGACGCACAGCTCGCCCCCACATGCGCGTCTTCGCCGTTTTCGTCCTCTGGATGTCAGCGCAAGAATACAAAAAGAACGCGGTCGCGTCTGGTCCCGTCCGTTGACGCCGCGAAGCTCACTGCAGCAGCAGCAGCAGCAGCAGCAGCAGCAGGCGCAGTAGCAGCAGGTGTTGCGCTAGCGCCAGCCGCGACTCGCGTCAGCTCAACGGGCTCGCCCAATTATACTACGCGATGCGCGCCTCCTGTGTGCGCGGAGCGTAAAGGGCGTCAGTCGGTTTCGCCAACGCACTGTACAGCTGGAATCTCAGCCCCTCTTTGGTATGGCTCACACCGAAGGCGCACAAGAAAGCGCAGGTGTTGGAGCGTAAGTGCACGCGAGCTGAATTGACTACTTGCCCATCAGAAAACACCCGTACATAATTAAGTGGCTGAATGAGTAACACGTATTGTATAGCGGAATACCGTATCTGTTCGCGATCATGATAGATAGATAGATAGATAGATAGATAGATAGATAGATAGATAGATAGATAGATAGATAGATAGATAGATAGATAGATAGATAGATAGATAGATAGATAGATAGATAGATTAGTGTAGCCAGAAATGTTTTCAGGGGGGGGGTGTTAATACCCCAATCATCCCCCTTGGCTGCGCCACTGGATAGATATGTATCTTTGGCGTAGCCAGGGGGGTATACCAACTAGCCCGTCTTTTGCCGCTTGTTCATTATCGAAGCGGTCGACTACATTTGCATGCGCAGGGTTCACCATCGGGGGGGGGGGGGGGGGCTACCCCCGACCCCCTCGTGCGCACGCCTGCTGTGTAGTTGATGGCCTAGTCGTGTCTACGGAATCATATCCACTACGTAAATGTTGTGCATTTTAATTTTCTTCCCGAAGACTATTGCTATGCAAGGGTCATACGTTTATAGCCCATTAAGGTCGTACCTCGGGTGCTCAACGCTGGTGGCGAGCCTTCTCCGCAGAGTTGCGGCCATTCTCCTTCTTGGCACGACACGAAAAAAGCACGCTTGCGTAACCTTGAACGTCGACGACAAAGCGGTCCCCGCGGAGTATTTTAGTGCTCCCCTAGAGAATGTCTGGGAAAGACTTGTCATGGCGGGGGTTAAAAACGTGCTCCTCCAGGAGTCGGCTCGGAAATAACGCGCGCGTTGTCGTCAACTCCCTCCCTCATGTGACCTCCTCGAGTGACTGCATGTGGTCGAGGAAACGAGGTCTTTCTTTCTTTTGCCACTTTCGAACAGGAACCGTTTTGCTGCGCAGTAGATATTTAACGGTGTATGACTGCCACAAGCGCGCGCACGGTTCTCCATTAAGCCGAGGGGGGGGGGGGGGGGGGGGCAAGGTTTCACCGCAGAAGAAAGCGTTGACCGTATTTCTTCTTTCCTTTTAATAATATACATATAACGAAATTTATGACAACAATTAGCGTACCTTGCACTGGAGGCACAATGCTAAAGAGAGCGAGCGCAGCTGATGTGCGCTCATGTCGTTGCCGTTCACTGCACCGTAGGGGCCTCAGTGGGAGGGGGTAGCATTGCTTCCCCTAAAGGAGAACCTTGCGCGCGCCTGTGCGTTGTAGAAAGCGTTAATAAATTAATAGTTGGAGTTCAACGTCCTAAAACCGCGCTATGATTATGACGGACGCCGTAGTACACGGGCCTGAAGTTTTTTAATTCGCCTCCACCGGGAATGCGGCCGCCGCGGCCAGAATTCGATCCCGCGACCTTTGTGAGTCGGCAGTCGAGCACCATAACCACTAGACCATCGTGACGCATAGAGTTTCATACAATACCCTAGAGAGGAAACTGGCGCTGCGATCGTTCAACCACCATGGGAATGATGGGAAGTACAGGCTTCGGATTGGATAGCGTTAGCTAGCGAACTGTCTACGGATCTTTTTCTACAGTTTCAGTTTCGTTCTTCGTGAGGCGTGGGTAGTGGGGTGCGTTTCAAAGCATTCAAGCAGCGCCTTTGTTGTTCAAAGAGGCTGAATACCGCTAGACCTCTTGGTTTGCTGCGACGCTGCAGCTTTACAGGTTGTATTGACAGTTTTAGCAAAGCGTCATGCACTCACCGCTGCGTACAGATGTAGCGTCCCATGTCAGTGCAGCAAACTGCATCGAGTTCACGTTTGTTTGATAAGCGCGTCTTACCAAAACTCGTTCAAATCAGCTGCAAAACGACGGCGAAGCTAAGTAGACGCAGCGTCGCGCTCCTCTGACTCGACTTCACAACAAAACGAAAGATGCGTTGGAGGCAGACCGCTTGAACAGACGCACCTGGCATCGCAGCACACGATACGTTAAGTGTTTCTCACTCAATACAGTACTGTTATTTCCATAAATAGATAATGCGTACTTTCGAGGGAAAAACAAGCGTGTTTCTTTTCAAGTGTTGTACAAAAATAATTCATTATTTGGTGATGCCAAATCTGGAACACAGTTGCAGAGTAATGCATACCCTGGTGGTTGAATTTGTTCAGGTTTCAGTTCCATCTCACGGTCAAGCAAACTTTTTGCAATAAGTTTTACATACAAAAGGATTAAGCAAGTTTTAATTGGAATTAACTTCATATCACTTTGTTTTACACTCGGCAAACAAGCGTCGCGAATCTCAAGAACCTAATCCATCCGAAGCAAATCCGAAGCCTGTACTTCCCATCATTCCCATGGTGGTTGAAGCGCGTCTCAAGGAGCCCGCGTAGACACTAGCGCCAGATTCCCCTCTAGGTATTATTGTAAGAAACTCTATGATCGTGACGGGTTGTGGAAGGCGTGGGCGTTTATTTGTGTATGCTTCATGGTACACGCAGCGTCGATGTATGGATCGCTTAATTCACGCCGTAATTAAGGGAGCGCAATGCACTTTATGGTGCAACGTGGCGCAGAAAAAGCGAAAATGCTGAGTCACGTCCGTCCTTCTTTGTCAGCAGCCATCACGACACATATGTTGCAACATGCATATGTATATGTGAGAAAGTGAAAGCGCGCGCGATGTTTCAACTTCGCTAATGGAAAGGGCTCGGAAAGAAAGACGCTGCGTAGTGGACCCTGCGCGTCGGCTGGTGTTTTCTTTGTTTTCTCTTGCTTTTGATTTCGTCTCGCGCCTTCGTTGGTTGACGGGAAGTGTCGAGCCGCGGGTGGCGGAAGCGCGCGCTTCCGGCGGACGTTGACGCTTTCGTTTCCGCGTGCGCGTGCTGCTATGTTGGCTATGTCTCTTGCGTCGCGCGCAGTTTTGTTTTCTTTCGTCACTCGAGGAGATCCAGTTCTTCGTGACATTTTCTCTCGTCTTTACAACAACGCGGCTTCGTAACTTAGCCGCCGACCGCAACGCTAACCCTTTTCTGTCGAGAGCACGCGGGTGGTGGTGGTGGTGTCCGCAGCGTCCCTAGTCCGCGCCGACGGGCAATGCTACGCCGATGGCCCTCCGTGCGATCCGTTTACGGTTCCACACTAAGCCTGTTCGAGGACTCGTCCAAGTACCGCGTGAGTTTGAGCGACGTCGCGGGTTCGCTTCCGAGATGGCGCGTGCGCATGTCCCTCTCAAGACGTCTTCAGGTTTGTCTGTCTCGGGCGTCCTTGTAAAAGTAGATCTGTGCAATGGCTTCTCTTCAAGCTCTCGCGCCTGCGTGCCTTGGTGATCCTGTGTTGTGCATTCACTGCGTCGTAGGTCTGCGTCTACATTCTTGAGGGAAGGTGGGAAGTGGAAATGATAGTCCATTTGGTTTCCGCGTGTCCCAAAATACAATTCATGTTCTTTCTGCAGTTGGGTCGAAGTGGTGCCAACTTTTGTTTGAGCTGAATTTTCGGGGCAGGAACCTGTACAGTAGCTTTCCTGGACATGCATTAGGGAGGGGATGTTTGCTGTGACTTTGTCCAAAATAGATTGAAGAATGGGTCCCACACAACATGTGCATGTTTGGGCTAGTCGGTAATCCATTGATACTTCTTTAGCGCAAACTTCAAAGACAAGGGACGAAATAATTGCAACGCACACAAGCAAAAATTCTTAATGTCTCCCTTGCTCAATCAGAGGGGAGAGGGACATATTTAGTTAGCTCGTGTGTGTACGTGTGCGTGCGTGTGTGTGTGTGTGTGTGTGTGTGTGTGTGTGTGTGTGTGTGTGTGTGTGTGTGTGTGTGTGTGTGCGCGCGCGCGTGTGTCATGTCCCCCCTTTTGCCACTACAAAGAATTCTACCTAATATTCACACCAGTTAAACTGTGAAATGTTGAAGGCGTGTAGCTTCTGAGACATTGAAATGTGAATGTAGTTTCCGAGGCCTAGAAAGTAGCTTGTTATAAATTGTGTAATAGGATGCGGGCAGCATCTCCAGAGCGATTTACAAGGCGATGCACATGACGTTGACGGGATCCTCGCAGGAGGAGATCGTGACAGCCTATTTAATTTGCACATTGCTCAATATTTGTTTGGATCATCATTCGTTTTTAGCTGTTCAAAATTTAACCATGACAATAATCTAATTGCAGCCATATACATAAAACAGAAACAGACAAAATAAAGCGTGAGGCTAGCAATTAAAATTTAAAGGAAATATAAATTGCTAAAACAACCTGTTTTTGTTAGTAAAATGGTCGCTGCTGCCTTTCGTTCTAATGTCATGAAGCGAAATGTCAACGCGTCTCACTTGCCCTTCTTCTAATCTGCAGATGAGCGATGGGCGGCGAAGTCAAGTGGTCCTCCTGGATGAGCGTCGCCTCGACATTCTCATTCAGGTATGGTACACATGGCACATTTTTTAAAAGTGAAACCCTGTTCACCTTTTTCCTGAAGTTTGACGTTCGTTTCCATGTGGGATATGTTTGTGGATTTATTAGACAACTCCTTGCCCACTCTTGGCCAGTCTCTCAGAGCAGATGCGGGCCACTGCGACACCATATATTAGGAAGCCTTAAGTATATTGATAGGTGTTTCATACCTGTTTATGCACACACACCTCATCAACATCCTTGAAGTATCATGCATCACCTTCGTCGTAATGATGCAGACAGCTAACAGCTTAAGGCAGTGAGGCTGTGCTTGCATCATCTACTACTGCTGCTTACCTCACCAGCTGAAACTAGTTCTGTCTCATTTAGATACTAACATTGCGCTTGATTTGAATGTTTTCTTTTTGTTTAATTTGCAATGCTTTTTTGTTGTTGTGTTATCCTGGAATCAATATGGCTAAGCCATCTATGGACAGAGTGTCAGTCTAAATTTCCATTTTCATTAGCTGTCGCCAGTAAACTAATATGCCTGTGTGTTTACTCACATGTGACAGTGACGGAGGGTAGTAATTAGAAAAGAGTCATCACCACAAATCTCTGTTGGGTTAGTTATTCTTGGGAAAAGGAAAATGAGAGATACAAAGCACTTTCTTTTTGCTTGCTTTCTAATCTCCTTTTGTAATACTGCTGTACTTATAAGTCATTTAATTAAATAACGAAGTGTGTAGATAACAGATGCTGCAGAAGATGAAATTGATTGCACCGCAATTAAAGCTCTATGAATTTAACATATACTGTCAGCAACTGACTGAGAGTGAAGGATCCTCCTCCATTGCATGCTGACCAGCTCTCCTAAATCTTCCACTTTATTTCTAAATAGTGAACTGTGTTTCAATTTTTCTGATATTGTGTCTGTTGTAATCAAAATAGGCTATACAACTGACAACAGCTATCCTTCGAGCTATTTCTACCGTGCCGTTTTGTTTTCCCTCGTTAGCCTACAAAAATGTAAGAGCTTACAGTTTTCTCTCATTATTTAGAAGCGTGTGCTTGCTGTCAGCCTTCCACTACTGTAAGACACTTACTTTTGGTCATTAGCAAACGGTTAACATTTCCGTGGCAAATGTTAACTTTCTTTTCAGAGGGCTAGCAGTGTCGCTAGACCTGGCAGTTATCTAATTAAAAAAAAAATTCTTACTTTCTGTTCACAGCCAAGGCTGTATGCCTGCGACCTCCTTGATATGGTGGCCTCCCACTTCAACCTCAAGGAGAAGGAGTACTTTGGCCTGGCATTTCTCGATGAAACGTTAGTACTTGCAAGTTGTCTGAGACACAAACGTAACATATGCAAGATATTTTTAAATTGTTATTTATATGCTGCCTACAAAGAATCACATATTACACTAAAAAGCTCTATTGAAATGAAGTCTATGCTATCTCAAACACAAACTAGAATTTGCAGTTCTGATTTTAGTTTTTTCTTTTTTTTTGGTTTTGGAGTTTGCCCACAGTGCAGTGCATTTGTTGCATCACAGGAAACTGCAAACTGTCACCTTTGTGTTTTCGTCTAATATTTTCCAGTGCTAGCAACCTTTGGAGAAATTATCAATTTATTTTGTGCTTATGTTAACTGAGAATAAGATGCTAATAAATAAATGTTGCTTAGGTTCAAAACGGTCTAACTTTGGTGTGGTCATGTTATGCTATGGCCTTCAGGAAGCTTCTGTGGGATGTTTGATTAATGAAAAGCACAAAAAAAATATGCATTTATTATTTTACCAATTTCTGGCACCCTGAAAGTGGTATGGCTCTTAGATAATGTGTCAACGAAAACTTGCATTAGGCATTAGTTCATGTGTAATGTGCATGTGCTTTGAACCTTGTGTTGTATATTTTCTTGTTAGTGATGAGCCCCTTGCGTTTCAGGGGCCACTACCATTGGCTGCAGCTCGACAAGCGGGTTCTCGAGCATGACCTGCCCAAGAAGTCGTCTCAGGGTTCCTTGGTGCTATACTTTCTGGTCAAGTAAGCATGGAAATCATTCACGCCTGTTACTCTTCCAACTGCTTGTCCATGTATGAATAGGTGTGCGCAGGGTTCCCCATTAGAAGGGGGGGGGGGTCAAAGTTTCATCCCCCCCCTTTTTTGGTCAAGTCCGAAAGACAACATGCCACACAATGGATGAAAAAATGAAAATGAAGCTATGATGGCTTCCCAGGAGTAAAGATGAGAAGCAGACAGTTCTTGGAATGCAACATCAGGGGCCTTCAGCTGCCTTTATTGTCAAAACATGTGTGGCCATAACCCTGCTCTTTAAACAATGATGGGACGGGTTTGACTGAGTAACAGTATGAGGCAGACTTTGCACAACCTCCCAAAAAGAACTCACTTGTGTGCTTGTATTGCTCAATTTTAGCAGATGCTCCTATTGTATTTTTGCCCCTGGTGTATTATTGTGAATTAGAAGATCACCCAGCTGTGGTACAACACTGCACAGCAGTTACAATGCCATTGAAGATGTGCTTTTCACAGTTAAAAAAGAAAGAATGCTGATCACTTTCAGCTGCTTTTTGTAGCTGCCAGTCATTTCAACCATCAATTTGGGATGACACTGTTTTACCGTGTAGCACTGAGTTATCAACATGGCACTCCAAAAAAATGAGTGCCTTTTCTCCGATGTGACGGTAAATTATGCATGTGATGTTAAATTGTGCAAGTCTGACCTAGTGATCAGTTCACTGTAGTTTTGCGTGGAGTTTTGCTCAATTAGTCATCGTGCACTGACAGACACTGTGCTTCATTTCATAATCTCTGGGTGCTGTATTTTATAAAGGAAAGGTCAATTTTTTTTTTCTGCTGTATTAATACATTACTGCTGTTTGAATTGGCAAGAATTGTGGGTTAATGGTGTGTTTCCATTTTCTAGGTATTATGTGGAAAGCATTTCTTTGCTGAAAGATAGCGCCACTGTAGAAGCATTTTACCTTCAGTGCAAATCGCTCATTGCCAAGGTAAGTTCGACGAAACTCACTCTCTCTACTCAAGGGCCTACCTAGTTCAGCTGCTAAGTTGTATCTTTCTTAATCAGGGTGCATTGGAAGCGGACTCCGAAACAGTGTTTCAACTTGCTGCTCTAGTCCTTCAAGCAACATACGGGAACTATGTTGAGTAAGTGGTGCCCTTTTCTTTTATTGTTTAACCACAGTTTTAAGGTTCATTATTTGAGAAAGTGCTTACCGCTGTCTTTTTCCTCTTACCTCCTTATTTTTTCATCTTATTTTCATCATACATCAAGTTTTCTGGTGGTCTAGAATGAAACTTTTGGTCTGAACTAGGCTACAAACCACCTTGCTTGTGAATAGGCTCTGGCATGCACTGCCAAGAGGAAGGTAATGGGTTCAATTCCAGCTGGCTGCTGCAGCCATATTTCAATGGGGGCAATAGCAAAATGTGCTTATGCGTACTTAAATGAGATATAGGTGCATGCTCATAGGCGTGCGCAGGGTTCCCCATCAGGGGGGGGGGGGGCGAAGATTCATCGCAGCGCCCCCCCCCAACCCTACTAAGTCAATGTATGGGGCAGATTTTTTGTCCCCCCCCCCTCTTAGGTGACTAGGAGGGTCAATGTGGCAGATTTTGCGCCCCTCCTCTTAGGTTATTAGGGGAGGGGGGCCCCTTGCCCCCCCTGCGCACGCCTATGTGCATGCTAAAGAGCCTCAGGTGATAAAAATTAGTACTTCTCCTCTGCGACATGCCTTGTGATCGCATCGTGGTTTTGAGATGTAAAAGTCTAAACTTCATATTTTTTAAAAACTTGAATTTACTACTTGTTCCTGATATTGTCACCCTTTGCACGCTAACTTTGCAGTGATCAAACAACAAAAACTCACCTCAAGAAGCTTCCAGTTCTTCCTACCAGCACACTCAAAGCACATCCGTCCATCTCCTACTGGTAAGACTTCAAGCAGAATTTTTTTGGGTGTTCTTGAAGTAAATGTGCCCATAAGCGGCATGTTGCTTAAGTAGAAACTGTACGTCATGCAATGTTGCAGTACTGTTTCATGTTCCTTTCTTGCATTTGATTTCTCAGTGAAGGCAAAGTCATTGAACATTACCAGGAACTGGCAGGGCGCTCAAGAGGTTCAGCCATCATTGCGTGAGTTGCGTTTGCAGTGATATATCTTACAGCGCATTCATATGGGAAACAAGGGCATATGTCGGTTCTTGAAAGGGACTTCCAATCACCTAGTGGAGTGTAGTCAGCTGTCAAGTAGTAGTATGTGCTCTTTAAGTGCTAATTGCAACAAAATTTTATATCAACTCATGAGTCTAGATTAAAATAGCGCGAATACAGGGCAGACCTTTTGCAAAATTTTGTGCAAGCAATTTTTGAAAGTGAGTCCATCCTAACAGTCCGGAAATATGGCTATTTCTCGTATCAATATTCACAAGAACTTTCCCGTTACTGCATGCTGGAAAGGACACAGATCGCGGGTGTTCCATCTTACGATTGTTTGGGAAAGAGAACCATTAGCTTGCCCTTGTGTGATTGGTCCGAATCGCTCTTTTGCTGATGCAACCATGATTCCGGCCAATAACACAAGAACAAGCTAACCGGTTCACTTTCCGAATCGTTGTAAGATGGCACTTCTGGATGTTGAGAGCAGGCGTGACGCCTGGACAACTTCAGAATTCAGAACATGACCTCCGTAATCATTGGGGGCTGCAACACACTGTACGAAGATCTCGGGGCTCATGTTCTGCTTTCTATGTCGTAACAACTAGACAAGCTGATGTTTCAATGTATTTGGCTGAACAGTCTGTGTATATACTGCGAAAGTTAGGTTGTATAGAATATTCCCGGACATAACTTTGTTTTTTATGTGTTGTAGTATGCTCACTAATTTTGAGTTGCTTTTCAGATACATGAACCTTGTTGAAGACCTGCCCACATACGGTATTCATTTTTACGAAGTCAAAGTGAGTTTTGCAACTTTCAATCCTTGTTTGACAAGTGTTGCATTTTGGAAGTGATGAAAAACAGTTACAACTGTTTCACTTTTGTGTGGTCTCAATATAGGACAAGGGAGGCATTCCCTGGTGGGTTGGACTCAGCTATAAAGGGGTCAGCCAGTATGACTACAACGACAAGAAAACGCCGCGAAGGGTGCGTTGCAGTATTATCGTACATTTTTAGTTCTAGCTGTTTACATTCAGTTTCTGACTGGTTTCCTAGAACAGTTGGCATTTGTTCTCCTTTTGTTACTGATTTCTAATCTACTTTCGTTTTAACATTTTGTTACAGTTCTTTCAGTGGAAACTATTGGAGAACCTGTATTTTCGTGACAAGAAATTCTCCATAGAAGTTCACAACCCCAGAAGGTAGGCTTTCTTTGTCCAGAGGTTACTGTAGTGTTGTCACTGTTGTGGAAAAAAAATTTTTAGCGGCACTATTCATCACTGATTTAGTTTACTGCATTGCCTTAATATGTATTAGGGGTGTGCGAATATCAAATTTTTCGAATACGAATCGAATACGAATATCCACCTTCGAATATCGAATCGAATATCGAATATCAAAGGAAAAATGCCTCCACATTAACAATATTTTATTTAACATGTAGCTATTCGAAGAAAAAAAACATTAACAGCCTGACTGGCAACACAACATACACTGCTATCTCCAGAAGACAATGTCCAGGCTAGCACAATGCACATCACAACACAAGCAAATATCACGGCACAATGAAAGTAATGACTACATGTTATCATGAAGCAATATGAGTTGCTCCACATGATCAGGCAGCAGGCGCTCCCTTCTAACAGAGACAACCACCCCTGCCACTGAAAAGGCACGCTCGCTTGGAACAGAAGTGGCTGGTATAGGGAGGTACATGGGGCAAAGCTTTGCCAGACTGGGGTATCTGAAGGTGCCTACAGTCCGCCACCAGTCACATGGATCACTGTCTTTCTTCAGAAGTGGTCCCGCATATTGAATGAGTGGTAGTGCGGCACGTTACGGCTGCATAATATTGAAAATGTACGGTTACATGATCGCCAACAGCGCTGCACGTCGAAGATGCACCAGCAATAAATCATACGTATTGGGGCGCTCGTCGCAGGCAGATATCATGCCTCCGTGTACTTACGATGTTTGTCGCTCCTCTCGGCAAAGTTTTTAGCGATACGAACGCAGCAGAAATGTGGAAGACGAGTTATTTTATGCATGATAATCGAATTGCATATTAGAATTTTTTGAATATTCGAAGTTATCGAATCTTCGAAACTTTTCAAATACACAATTTTCTAATCGAATACGAATATTTCGAATGTAATATTCGACGAATATTCGAAACTTTCGAATATTCGCACACCCCTAATATGTATACATTGGTTTTGAGAGGAATATCCTGTAGTCAAACCAACAGTTGAAGCTGTTGGTACTTTTCCACGTAGCAATGTAGTGCCACGAAGATTGGTGTATTCTTACAATGTACAGACGCTAATTGTGAAAATTCACTTGTCTTGACCATGGCATTGCCAGCTTATATTTGCTTTTCCTCTCAATGCCAAGTTGAACTGTTGTTTGTTGGGTCGGCTAGGTTGTGTTGAAAAGATGGCGAGCCGACTGCCTTTTACCATAACTGCATGCATGCAGAAGTGCATAATAGGTTGTGCAGTGTGAAACAAGCGTGCCATGGGTTGCGGAGACATGGAAAGATGGACTCGCGCTAAATGTGGCATTGTTTTTAAATTGAGAGAGTACCGTCTTTCCATGTACACTACATCTCCCACGCCGCTCTTGTTTTATTGCCAGCGTGTTTTATTGTTAATTGCCAGCGTGCCAAAGCATTTCTACCCTTGTCAGCTTTGTGCGAGGTCCTTTCGAGTGGGCCGGTGAAGTGCCCCAAGTTGGCCGACCCTCCCCCCCATATTTTGACGCCTTCTATTTTCCTTGTAGAGTGGTCCATGCCCTGAGCAGTTTCAATGTGTACGAGGATGTGATAGAGGCACCCCCCGAAGGGTTTGATCCCCTGGCTGATGCCATTAGTGATTCCACAACCCAGTAAGTGCTCTCGTCCCTCTGTTCCCAAGCTTTGACCTCCCCAATTTCCCCTTTCGTGGCCGAAGGTGGGTGGAAAGATTCCTCTTTTGGTCGGGCGACACCACATTAACCTTCTGAGTGGTGGGTGTTTAGAACCTCCTGTACGCTGTAGTATTGGCGTTTGTTAAGCTTCAGCTCCCCTAACTTCCCTTTTCAGCCTCTTTGTGCCAAGGGTCGAGTGGAGGTATTTTATTTATTGCATTTGGAAGCAGAATCATCATTTGAGAGCTGGGCATCTCAGGAATGTCTGTGTACCCCTTGCCAGTCCTTTTTTCCTTTTCCTTTCTTCGAATGTAAATTTCTTGGTGGTAACAAAATGACCAACCTGCATTGGCTGCCCCTTCATATATTTTTTTCAATTTCCTTATTAACTTGCCATTTTTTAGGTTTGAGTGCAACTATTTAAGCAATTTGCTGGCTTGTGGAGCATAGTCTTGTCCTTCGGCAACTAATTTAGAGCTTGGTAGCTGATTGTTGCTGCAGAATTACAAATTTGTTGTTCAAGAATGCAGTCCTGTAGGCTTGCTACAAACTACAAGATTTTAAAACAGTGTATTTAAGCTTTGGATGGCCTGTGATAGAATATTGTAACATGGCCAGTTATGTTAGGTTATTGCATTTTAGTGTGTGGTCAGGTTCTGCACCAAGTACCTGGAAGTGAGGAGTATCAAATTAAACGCATAAATTGTGCAAATCGTCAATTCCTCCATGGTTCAATGCACTTCACGTGTGTGTCAATGCGCATCCTCGTCACATTACAGTGCATTAGCACAGTAGTAAAGGGAATAACGGAAACTTTCTTTGTAACCATAGAAACCTGTAACTAAACACTTCCTTGCCTGCCGATTTTGTTCACTTATAACACTCTGTCCTCTCTCTTCTTGCTAATGTGATAACGCACAGTTGAGTTGTACTTCGCTATTAAAAAAAATATTGGATAAGTTTTTTCTTGATTTGTGAAAACTTCAATCAACCCATCATCAGGCACCATAGCTGAAAATTTACAGAATTTCATTTTGATGATTTTGTGGCGTAACACCAACAAAGATGAAGAAAGAATGCGCAAAGACAAGTGCTTATCCTTGCATGTTTTTTCTTCGTCTCTGATAGTGTTTCGCTAACGAATCGTCAAAATGGAACCATATCAACTTGCCCAAATATATGTGCTTTTACAGAATTTTGCTTTACGGACATTTTTTCACCAATTTCTCTTGTATTCTTTTGCGCAGCTATGGATTGGATGTGTTTTTCTCTCAATTGCATGAATTCAACATCCTGTAAACTTCGCAATAGAGCGAACTTGGGCTTGTTGGTGTAACATAGTGAAACACACAGCGCGAAACTACGACGGGGACTTAGGAAGGAAACACACACAGCGCTGTGTGTGTTTCCTTCCTGTGTCCCCGTTGTAGTTTTGCACTGTAAACTTTGCCAGGCTTCTCATGCATGTGAGCTACCTTACTGAGCTGTCTGTCCAGCTCAAGACACCTGTAGAAATGACACCCATTACTAGCGTGTCTAAGTAAACAAATATTGCACCTTTTTATTCCACGCTGCATTAGTGTTACTTTGATTATTATTTTTCCCTCTTGTCTTCAGAGTGTCTGTAAGCAGGAGAACTTTCGGGCCTGGCAATGTGACAGTGGTTGTCTGGTTTGCGGCCACACCGGCCCTGACCAAGAGCATTTGGTCGATGGCCATTGCCCAGCACCAGTTCTACTTGGACAACAATGTCGGCAAGGTGAGATGATGCGTCCATTTCCCAGTGAGAGCTAAATAGCCCAGCTGCATGCCACATGATCTGGTGAATGTGTCATTTCAATTAGTTTTTGGGCGTTTATCTGATTATGTCCATCCTACTGAGCATATTGCTTTGCCAAATCCACAGCTTGCAGTTGCTTGCAAGACTAATTCAGTTCCTTTTAGGGCTTAGTGAAGTATAATGCAGCAGTGAGACTATTTGGAAAATGATTGCAACCCTGTGTATAAATGCATAGGCTATGCTGAATGTGCTTGGAAAGGAATAACCAATAAAAAAGCAAATCTGAGATTGAGTGAATGAATAAATAAGCAAATAAATCATTGCTTTAGATGTAATGCAGGAAAACCACCAAAAATCTATAAAAGTCGTGGCTTGAAAAATCCTTTACTCTCTGACAACATGCGGTACCAAGGCAGGGCAGAAGACGCATAAATAATAATAATAATAATAATAATAATAATAATAATAATAATAATAATAATAATAATAATAATAATAATAATAATATAATAAACGTTAAAAGGAAGTTATAATAAAACTAAAAATTAATGTAATGGCACATGAAGCAAACACTGCATATGCATGTATGTAAGGAATGCTTAAACTGGGTATGCGGTATGATTTGCATGCATATCAAAGAGGGACCAGCAATGGAAGCAACAAGATAAGGTAAATCTTCAATGAGCATGTTGATTCTTCACTAAAAAAATACATAAAATGTCAGCAAAGCATATTTTGATAACTCAGATAACTCAAAAAGAGTACTATAAACATATGAGAATTACTTGATGAGTGGTGCCATCAAATCAGATAGCCAAAGTTGCATATTTTTTGCCCATTGATATGAAATTCATTCAAAAAGCATAGTAAATTGTTGTTGAGCAACTGCAGCTTGTGTAGAATGGCAGGTTGAACTAATAAGAGAGAAGTATTGACTTCTTCTAAGGAAATGGTCAAGTACTGGGTACCAGCCATTCAAGAATTTCATTATTCTCTATGGCGCTTCATAATCCTATGGACTGCTGAAATAAGCACACCAATGCCACTGTTTTTGTACCACTTAAGGCAGTAGTAGCTTGCCACTGATTTCTCATAACAGAAAAATAAATAGGGAAAGAGTGTGGCATCTGCCTTAGATAAATATAGCCACGCCTAATAAGTGACCATCTGGCAAAACGGAACGGCTGCTAGGTAACGGGTTACTGTGTTGTTCTACGGCCAGATGCACTTGCATACAGCGGTGCTAGGACTCTGTTACCTTTGCAGCATGGTACTTTTGTTCGGTGAACGTAAAGCTCTTATTGTATGCGTTTCAATTCATTTACAGAGGAAGATTGAAGACGTGAGCTGCCTGGAAAAGTTCGCCGCCGAGTTGTCCAAGAGTTCCCAGTCATTGTCATCAACTAGCACGGGATCTAACCTGAGCAGAAGCGCGAGTTGCCATAGTCTTCCCGCCATCAAAATTGAAGGTAGATACTTGTAACTCATGCTGGACATATTTCTCTAATGTGCCTTTTACATTGAAAGTGTCACATGAGAGATTGAAGACTGTCAAGCAGCTTCTTGTGCTGTCAACGGCTGCGTTGAAGCACTGCATATGTGGCTGTGTCTAATTTTTTTTCCCCATTAGGTACAGTAGCTGCATAATCCTGTAGCTGCATGTACACTCAAGAGCGAAAGTTCTATAGACACAAGTGTAAGCAAATATGTTGAAGAAGATCTCCTTTAGCACAGTCGGCTAATGTGGAGTAGTGACAGTGCATCACATTTGCTGAACAAGCACAAATTGTTATGGTATTTGGTTTTCAAATTATTGGTTCTAACTGTACATTAGTGTTTTTGGTATCGATTATCCTAATACTATTGCCTATTAAGTTCTATCTCAGGGTAGCGTGCTATCAGGCTACCCTGCATCCCAGGTAGCCTTTATTATAACAATAGTGCTTGTAGAGTTGGACATAAAGTACAGCTTTATGGTGACGGTGACTCATTCTGGTAGCCTAGTGACTAAAAGTGTGACACTGCTAAGCTCTACAATGCATGTTAGATTCCTGGCCACAGTGGCTGCGTTTTGGTGGCATCAACATGCAAAAACATCTATGTACTTAGATTTAGGTGCACGTTAAAATAAGCCCATGTGGTCCCCCACTGCAGGGCACCTCTCAATCATATTGTAGTTTCTGGTGCATAAAATATCAAAATTAAAATTTTTCTTGGTGATGGTCATGCTAGGTTAAACTCTTACAGTACAATATTTCATTGCTACGGTGACCATTATGAGTGCTGGAGAAACCTTTTTCAACAACCTTCAATCAACTGCAGTGGTTATGGAAGGCAGCTAATTCTGTGATGTGATATGTGGAGACAGCTGATGATGATGTTGAGAACTGAAATAACCCATAGCACTAACCTTTGTCAAAAAAAAAGCAGTCAGTTGTCATCACCTTATGTTCATCCGCTGGTGCAGACCAGACAGACCACTCACAGGTGAACGAAGAGGCTGAGCGGGCAAAGCAGGAAATGCTGACGGCACTCAAGGCTCGCAAAGAGGCCCTGGAGGAGGCACTGCGGAAGAAGATCGAGGAGCTGAAGTCTGTCTGTCTCAAGGAAGGCGAGGTGACGGGCGAGCTGCCTCCAGAGATGCCTCTAGCACCCGGGGAGGCCCCTCCTCAGGTGCGTCGGCGTGTCGGCACCGCCTTCATTCTCGATGACCAGCTGCTGTCCAGTGCAAAGAGCAAGGTGGGTGTCACAGCATCAAGTTTGGTTTATTTGATTCTTGTTTTGTAGCCTGCTCTGGTTTGAAGCTTGTGTGAATGCCGCAAACAGTATGAACAATTCTGTTGGCCACAACCTTCAGCGTTACTGTGCACAGGTTTGAGCTCCATAAATGAGTGATTTTTGCCTTTTTATAAACCTTCTCTCTAGTCATCTTATATACATTCAAATTGCATGTCAATGTGAAAGCAGCACCCTAAGTAAAGTGTCATTGTTATTCATTGTAGGCAGTACAAGTGTAGGTGCAGAAGTTAGCTTGGACTGTGCTAAAAGGAGAATTGTATAGTTTATAAGGTTGATGGGGATCATTTTTGTGTGACAAATTGCACACTTTTGAAAAGTGAAGAACCACGCTAGAACAGGGATAAGCGTCGTAAAATGGTTGCTGCCATGGAACGAACAAACAGAATGAGTTTCTGTTGCTTGGAGTGACTACAACATTTCAGTCAATTAGTGAACGAGCGAGCTTTAGAATCCTGTGTTCTGCATCTGCCGCTTTGCAAATGACGTTTTGGCCGGACAAGGTGAAGGACTGCTCCTTAGTCTTTCTTCTTCACGTTTTATTCCAGGAGGAGACACTAAGCTCGCTTGAGCTGGAGTACGAGCTGCAGAACAAGATCACGAGCGCTGCTCTGAGGTTGGCCAGTGACATGAGTGCGGACAGGAGCCTGAGAAGGCAGCGAAAGCTGAGCTACCAACAAGCCCATGAAAAGGCACGTCAAGGCTGTTGCAGCCGTTTCGCATATTGGACTTGACACAAATAGTCACAGGCGTGCCCATGGGGGCAGGGTTGGGGGGAAGGGGCAGGGGGGCGGCCGACCGCCTAGTCACCTTAGAGGAGGGGAGCGAAGCCTGCCCCATACATTGACATAGTAGGGAGGGGGGGGGCACTGCGATGAACGTTCGCCCCCCCTGATGAGGAATCCTGTGCACGCCTATGCAAATAGTCAGTCTGCAATGCCTGTGCACTGGTGATACGTGCTAACTGTCATCTTTATTTCTTCCGTTTCTTTAGCTCAAGCAGGTTGAACAAAAACTGGGAACACTGAAAAAACAGAAGAATCATGGCAAACTCAAACCTGTACAGCAGTCTGATGATGGTCAGTATGCTTTCTCCTTGTTAATCGCTTATAACAAAACTGTTCATGATGTCTATTCTTCATTTTTTTTATACTTCAGTGTCTGTTTCCTAAATTCCAGGTCCTTTGTTGGTGCAGGCATTTTTTTTCCAAAATAGGTTACTGATCTAATTCTCTGTTCTGGCACTCGCCCTGAGCACTTTGCATAGAGCACTAGCAGAGGCTGCCAGTGCATAAATCGTTACTGGATGCGCTTTTTCTAATTAATCTTCTGTGTTAGCTGCTAGTTAGCTATGAGTGTTTGCTGACTATCATAAGCAATTAGGTACAGTAAAAGCTCGTTAATTCGGATTTCTAGGGACCGGAAAAAATGTCCGAATTAACCGAATGTCCGAATTATCGAATGGTCGAAATAAACACAATAAATGCACGAGTTTTTTCAACATACCTTTACTTAACAAAGTAATCGCGGATGCTTGTCTGTTTTCGAGCGGAAATTCGCGCGGACACAATTTTTCTGAGCCCTTCAAGGTGCTCAGCAGCTCGCATGATGTCTGCAGTACCACAAAAGTTTCACCCATCATCCACGTTTTTCGGTTGGCACGGTAATCCACGGGAAGATTGTTGATGGGCAAGCGCTCTGTTATCGTCACGTTGGGGGATAAAAGTACGGTTACTCGTTCCTTGCTTGTTGCCGCCGATTGAAGGATCCCCTTTCATCACTCTTCATCACTTCTTGTCGGGAGAGCCCGTTATTCAGAGCACGCAAAATTTCTACTTTGGTAGTGAAGTCCTTGGCCTCGTACTTGGGCCGCTTCGCCGGCGTTGCCATCGGCGGAGAGTGCGGTCGCACGAGAAGTCAGCACAAAAGCACCAGCAAAGATCAAGCTAAAGGAGCCGTACTGAAACGTTCCTCGATAAATCGGCGATCAACGATGCAGCACACCAACGGGAACAAAGCAACAAAACCCACACGCGAAAAAAAGCCGTTCAACCAGTCTCGATCCAAGCCAAGTCGATAATTGATGTCCATGGCGATGCTGCGTTTGAGCTTCACTTTTGTTCCGAATTGTTCTTTTTTCATTTTCGAGCCTCGCCAGCGGCCCGAAAGTCGCCGAATTATCCGATTTGCGGTCAAATCTGTCCAAAATAACGAGCGCCCAGTCTCATAGAGTGATGCGTATATTTACAGGGACCAGATGACGTGTCCGAATTAACCGATTTTCCGAATTAACGAGAGTCGAATTAACGAGCTTTTACTGTACTTACTATAGCTAGTTACTCAATGGTTGCATCGTTATTATTTACTTGACAAAGTTGACCCTTGAAAATATTGCAACTTCCATTACATGATGCTGAAGTAGTTTTTTCTCTTCCAGAACCCAGCGAGGACAACATCAGTCAAAGCACCGCGGGCAGTGGTAAGTATTAGTTGCATGTAAATGGCCTAGGAATCTTTTAGCATAAGTACCTAGAAACCACACTCCTAATTGTAGGCTTTTGTGGAAATCTGTGCAGATGCTTGCTGATGCTGATATTTTTCCGAGCTGTGCATAGTGTAGAACTTCTTTATAAACCAATATGGTCTTCTTTTTTTTTTCCTTTTCCAGACACTCCATTTAGAGGAAGCAGCAATACATCGGATGTCAGCCCCACGGCGTCACCGAAGCTTAGCAGCTATGATGGCCATTTAACAGAGGTAAAGTGATTGCTGTCATTGCAAGCTTTCTTTGCTCTTTTATTAAATTGCTCATGGTGGTTGTGCAGCTGTGACTATGAAATCCTGAGCAAGCGCCCCTACCATAGCAAGTGCCCCCCTCCCTGTTTCGGGAGATTTGAAATATGCGCCAGTGACCGAGCAAGCCCCCACCTCCCCTCATGCCATTTTCACTTTCATTCACTGTTTTTATTCGCCTGACAAGGTCAAATAAAAACAGTAAATGCATGCTTATTCAATAAAATATTTCATTTCATCATAATTATTTCATATTTCAAGAAGCATGGGTGTGCATTCTTTATTCTTAGTGGCTCTTCCGCCGTCATCTTGAATTTTGATCAGTCACCGCGCAAGGGCCCCCTCTCTAAATCTTGTTGGATTATCTTTCACCGTAGGGGGGTGCTTGCTCGGGATTTTACGGTAAGTGCTGCTATGATACAAGGCTGCCCTTTTTGAGTTTTTTTGCGAACGTCATGTACCGGAAGCTTTTGTTGCTCGCTGTGCATGTGCTGGAATTGCACAGAAATGCTTACATGCAACGGTTTGCAGAAACGTGGCCGTCTGCCTACAGTCAGCTCGGTGCCCGGTGACATGCGGCTGTCGCCATCGCTGGCCTCAGTATCTGCCCCAGCCAGTCCCTGCAAACATAGGGCAGTTCCCGGCAGGACTGCATCCCCCGGTGTGGCTTGGACTGGCTATGGCTCTGGCTATGCCCCCAGCAACGTCTACCAGACGAGGACTGCCTACCGCCGCCAACAGTACCCAACGCTCACCAGCTCGGGTTCAGCGGGCTCCAGCCCAGTGCCGCTCAAGTCTCCCTATAGAGACAGGTACTGTTGCCTGCTGTACACTGAAATGTGCCCTATTTGCACGAGTGCTAGGCAGTTTTTTTTTTTTTTTCATGAACCATATCCTGTCAACTGGTACAACTCGTCAATCTCCCCCAAGGTACAGCAATGCAGTTTTACAATTAATGCTTCAGAACCACAATTACTGTTGGGAATGTAATGACATTTAAAATTCGCTGTGCATGCCTTTGCACATGTATGACTGCTAGTTGCACTTTCAATCTCCTAACGTGCGCAAGGTGGTTTAGGAAAAAGAGCTGGATTCTAGGCATTAAAGTTTTCATGCCACTGTGTCTCCTCGTGACTAACTGTTTTTTTTTTGTTCTTATGTTTTTTTCACATAGTGAACACTTATACAAGGCCACTTTATGGCATGGCTAAGTTATATTTCAAATGAAATTCCCTGAGTGGAATACAGCCAGTTTTGTTACTGTACCAAAAATTTTGCCAAAAGACAGGCATGGTACTCACTCTTGGCAATTCACTTCACTGAACAGTTATATTTTACATATTTGTCTGTTGCTTCCTGGCTTCCTTTTTGCCAATCATGCAAGAAAAAAGTGTTAACGGAAAATTTTTGACTAACAGGATCAATAAACACCTGAGGTGGTTATTTATAATTATGCGATGAAACTATAATAGTTCTTTTTCCTCTGGTGCAGGTTTGAATCAGGCGTGAATGTGGAAGGAAGCAATCTTTACAGTGTGCCAACACAAAGAACAAGCCAGGCATTTGACAGTCAGGACGATCTTGTGACAAGCAGCCCTACAGAGCCGCAGGACCTGGGATTGGTGTCGAGGCACAACAGCCTTGAAGGCAACCGACGCCATCACCGCCGTGTTGCTGGTGCCTCATTGCAGCCGGTCTCTCCCACCAAGCGTGACTCAGCGACACCTCCAAGGTCTTCTGCTCCAGCCTGGACTGGTCCTCCATTGACTCCTCCCATGTGTCCCCCAGGACAGTGTGCTCCGGGACAGTGTGCTCCAAGACAGTGTGCTCCAGGACAGTGTGGTCCAGGAAATTGTGCTCCAGGGCAGTGTGCAACAGTGCAGTGTACTCCTCCTGGCCATTGTGCAATGGTACAGTGTGCTCCAGGACAACATGCACCAGTGCAATGTGCACCAGTGCAGTGTACTCCAGGACAGTGTGTACCAGGGCAGTGTGCTCCAGGACAGTGTGCTCCTGGGCAGTGTGCTCCAGTGCAGTGTACATCGGTGCAGTCATCGCCAGCTCAATGCTGTCCAGCACAGTATGTTCCAAGTCACTGTGCTCCGATGCAGTGTCCACCAACGGAGAGAGTTGAAAGCCACCCACGCCTACCACCACACATTCAGCATCAGTATCGTACAGCATCGCCACTGCAGGTGCGCCGGACTATTTCCGGCTCACTGTCCTACCCCGAAAGCTTTCCTCCACCATCGAGCCCAGTAGTTGGTGGAAACCAGCACCACCCCGGCAAGTCTTACTCTTACCATGAAAACATGGTGCGACACATTGACGAGTGTGGAGTGCCTGTGTTTGTTCCTGTGGACAGCGATGGAAGGCTGCGCTACCAAGACGCAGTACACCGTCCCGCTGAGCCTGTTCCCGTCTATCACAAGCCACCAATGTCTCCGGCCCTCATGCAGCACCACCTTGCCCACCGAAAGAAGCTGCAGGAGGCGTGCAGCGACAACTTTCCGGGCAGGCCATTGTCTAGCATGTCTGCCGCCAACTATCCAGCATTTCAGCGGGTTCACCCAGACCCTTACCACAGTCAGCCCACCAGCCCGACTGGCTACAGCGCAGCTCACAGTGCCAAACTGGAGACGTTACAAGAGGGACACAGTGGCTCTTACAGCAACCACACTGCATCGTTGACCGTATCTTCCTCAAAGGCATTTGCTTCGGTCACTCAGTCGTACAGCACCGAAACGCTAAAGCATCGTGCCAAGGACTGGGTGGAGACGTCTCTCGACTCCCCTCTTCCGGCGAGGAAGCCATCAAAACAGCAGGAGCCGCCTCCCACCTCACCTTCTCACGCCTCGGTGCTATCGTCGGGCTGTGAGAGCATGCCCGAAGTGTTCCAGGGTCCCGCAGTGATGCTTGTCCCGTCACAACAGCTGTCGGGAGGGCAGAGTGACTGCAGAAAGCCCGCAGCTAGAAAGGGACAAGATTTGTTCTCCGGTGCCCCAGCCCAGCCCGAAAGCGATGCCGGGTGTCGAGCTGAACATTGTCACAATGGGGCACTTCCAGCCCTACTGGGAAGAGACAAAGCCGTACGAGATCTCGGACTTCTACAAGTACAGCACAAAACATCGTAAGCCGTCGGGAGGCCAAGATTCGACTAGAAGCCCAAGCCAGTCTGGCAACTCCAGCGGCCTGGTGTCACCCGTGCTGATGTCTCCTGTTGCTACTGATAATGTGTCCAGGGAGCGGGACGAACAGCTGCACGCTCATTCTTCACTTGCGGAACACATGAAGATGGTGGAAAGGAGTCCTCCAGATGGAATGGCGTAAGTAAACAGCCAACTTGTAACACTTCACATGACTTGCAGTGTTTGGTTGCACCATTGAAGAAAAAGAAAAGCAGGCCTTTGACTGTTGTAATCCCATCGCCATTTTGCAGTCTGCACAGGATCTGTGTGAAATGCGTTTTTACATTAGGGATGTGATCGACCTTGAAGCACCAACACTTGTTGCAATGTTGTTCAGTGACCTGCCTATTTAACAATGCTTACTTTGAATGAACTGGTCTAGGCTGTATATTTGATGGCAAAATTATGATCTTGCAGGTGTCTTAAATCTGATCTGAAAAGATGTTATGGTAGTTGAAGCTAAGGTGATCTTAACACATCCATTTTTTTTTTGTCACAATGCATCCATTAGTCAAGTATCTGTGCATGGTGGAAGAAGACTGCAATGTTCTGCTGTAGAGTTACAAGGTGTTGAAGAGGTTCATTTGCAACATGCATCACACAGCTGCCGCATAGTGTTTGCTATTACTGTACATCACTTATGAATTTATGTTGTTTGCTTTTTGTCTATAGGTGATCTTTTTTTATGATGATTGAAAGAGCATTAACGAACATTGTTTGAGGCATTTAAGCAAAGGTTTTTTTTGTCTTACTACATATTGTGCAAATTTATTATATAAATTATGTCATGTTTGGGAGGTATAGCTGCTGCTGTTACATAGCTTGGTTGCTTGTATTGCAGTGCTGTTGAGGAACCACATTCAGGCCGCAGTGCAGACAGTAGCTTGAACCTGGACAGGTCATCAGTTGCAGATGCCTTCCACGAAGAAATGATTGCGTGGTATGAGGACCAAGACTCTGGCAATAAAGCAACACTTGTGTAAATGAAACTGCATATAGATAAATTCAGGTAAGTTGAATGCTTGACTCTTTGGTATGGTTCAACTTAGTTGTGGAAACTGTAAAAATCTGTTATCGTAACCAGCTATTCAAGTGCTGCAAGAAAAAGTGTACTATTGAGACAATTTTATTGAACATCATCAAGGTTGGCACCTGTTCAGTATAAAGTATTCTGAACTTCCACTTAAAAGCTGCAACGAATTTGAGGTGTGTGTGTGTGGTGATAGCAGTGCTGTAGCACTATCGTTTCCTCAGTGTTCGTAGTTTAATGATACATTAGTGCTACTTTACATTTGAATGGCCCTTAGAGTTAGAATTATTTGCACAAAACATAAAATGAAGAATACACTTTTTATTTTTTGTGGCAGCCACGCTAAAAGTCTGTAAAAATCAAAATTTTTATATCGTGAAGTACTCGGTGTAACACAAGATGTCACTATGTTGGTCACTGCACATAATTTGCAAGGTGTAACAAACTTCTTTGAGTCTGCACATGCTTGAAAGCAGTGAATTAAGTCTTTTGATCACATTTGATTACCTTACTTTTTTCTTCTGATCAGCTGCCTTTAAAAACCGTGACTGTCGTTGGCTTGCATTTTTCCTTCAATCGTACACCTTTAAAAACTATACCAGTTGTTAAGTTACATTTTATTTTCTCATCAACTATCTTTCAAAACTATACATGTTGTCGTAGAAAGGGCGCAGCTTGAACACTGCAGGAAATCTAGTCCTGTGACTGCTTGTCTTGTAAAGCCTTAACAGTTTTATTCCTTTGCCTCTTTTTCTTTATTTCTTCTTGCAGGTGCTATAGAACAAGAAAATATTCATCATTATATAACTGGACCTTGCAAGTGAGAGTTTTATAGAAGACAATGTACATAATTGTTTTTAATTGTGTTCTGCAAAGTATTTATTGCAAGCATCATCATTTTATACAAATAAATTTTATATTCTTTTTAAATGCTTTCCACCGTGTACGTGTTTTTATGTGCGAATGATACTGAAACGAGTGTTAAGTTGTAACAAACTAAGGAATGTGACTTAAATGGACAATGCAAGGAATGGAATGAATGAGGGAGCCGTTTTCGGTAGAAAAAAACCACATGGAAACAACAGATCACAATCTTTTGGCTTCATATGGCCCTGTATACAGTTAGTTCACAGTTATCTTTGAAGCACACAGACGTATTAATCTAAGAGTATGTGATACTCAGCAGCTTCATCACACAAGTGTAAGACTTAACCTGCGGTAAAATGGGTTTTTTATTTGGGTGCTACACACCCATACGTCTTTCTCACTAATCGAAACTCCTGTTAAATGGAACCGTTCAATGGGATTTTACTGTATCCAATATTCAAGGCGTATTTGTAAGCTGGCTATGTCATTGAACATTTTGAACTGGAGAGTGGAAGCATGCTTATAACATCTATTGAATAGGAAAAAGCGTATTTTTGTGCACAAGTGCATTCGGCTCTTGCCTTTCGTTAATTTGACATGGTTTCACAAAGGCACTTGATTCACAGCAGGAGAGAGATTCACAATGTGGTTTGTTTTTTTATGTTTGTTTATTCATCGTTCATGTATATATTTCACTCTCAACATAAATAGGGAAGAGATCATAACATAAATGCTACAATGTTTCTGGCATGTAAGGGAACAGGCTTTTCACAACACAAGGATATTATATTTGGAAATGGAAACTAGGCATTCCTTATTTTCGTGCTAGCGAGGTTCATGTTCAAAAGCATACACAGAGAAGCTATGCATATATATCTTTAACAACAGATATTGGCCAAGAATTATACGAGATGAGAACAATTCTTTTTTTCCCCCAATCTCTTTTAAGACTTCCGGGTGTAAAACAACCTTTAAAAAGAGCCCTGTCATGAACCAGACATATTTAATTCATAATATACAAAGATATAGACTTTCACTCACAACAAGATGTGCCCACTGCTAGGTATTCAGGAACTGAAGTATAACCAGGAGTAAGCCTACTAAACCGGAGGCTGCTCATAGATGTTACTATACTGACATCTACAGATCGGATCATAAAAAGCGGGTCTTCAGAGCTGCCTTGTAAAGCCGACCTCCAAGGTTCACCGAAGACAGAAATTCCTCACTGTATAGCTGCAAATTTATAAAAATTTGGACGCTAAACTCTGTCTTCAGTGTAGCGTGTGCAAGGAACATTTGTTTTTTTGTGCCTCAGTTTAGTAATCAAAATCTACAGCATGGCCCACTCTTAAAGAGAACACAGCGGTTGATATCTGGCTACCAATTACGGATGACATATCGCATAAGTCATGGAGAGACACTCCTCAGCATTGGGTTTTTTTTTTGGGATGGGAACTGTTTCATCTGTTTTTCAAACTGCGGAAAAAGAGCACTTGTGAAAACAAACACGAATTTTTTTTATGATCGTCTGTTTCATATTTTTGGAACTCTTGCACAGTGCTTAGTATATCTACAGCCAGGATCACGTTGTAGGCATCATTACAGGGGCCAATCTTTTTTGGGTCCTTATAACCTTTTTTTTGTCTTCCGAACGCTTTCATCTGAGGATGTATGCTAGTCATCTAGAGAGGATGTTCATTCGTTTTTTTGCACTGAAATAGTTTCCAGATTAAGTAAACTTGTGCAAGTTTTTGTTCCATAAAATGCACCATCCTGTGGGTGCCTTGTACAACAAAAAATTTTGAATTCCTTCAAAAAGCTGCTCTGATGCACTGAAACTGCAAAGTAAAATTATAAAAAGCTTGAAAAAGTTCCTGAAATGTGCTGCAATAAACACAAAGGAAAAACGAGCATGTGCACATGCCGGACACTTCCAGACGTCTGACGAGAGCCGGTGTTTCCACATGTTGAAATGTACCTAACGTACAACTGCGGAAGGTTAGTGCAAGGATGATAGCTAAATGTGCGGGACAGCCATTAATTAAGGTGGGGTAAGACTTCGTTTGGTTAAAAAATTCAGTTTTGAGATCTTCCAATTATGTGATAGAAAATTTCTTTATCTTTCAGAAAATTTATCCCACTTGGGTGCTTGCAGTATCAAAAATAATTTTTGGTCCTTTTTCTTCAACACACTGACAGGAAATATGGGTGTACCCCTATGTGGTCAGTACACTTTTCTTGAAACTGTTTTGGAGGTTTCTGTACCTTTTTCTCAAGAACTATAAAGCATAAGCAAACAAAAATTCTGACCCATGTTAATTAGTGGCATTTACATAACTGGAACTAGAATCAGTAGCCTAGGCGCATTTGTGTTTTTTTAGTATAAAAAAAAGCATTCATAAGTGGCAATTTTAACACACGTTTTTTGACAAACGTAAATAAACATAGCAAATCTAGTTTTATTGTACACTCACAATTTTAGTTCCACTTCTGTAAAGCGTAGGTAGCTACCTTTGTACAAAACTACAATGCTCTGCAAATAGTACATCTGTACAAAAAAGTACATGCGTATAAAAACTAAAAAAAAAAACACTAAATACAATTTAGAACTAATTTTGAACTCCAATGCAACCTGCGTCTATCTTTAATATTCCTCGCAAATTTTATAGCCATAACTTTTATTACTATGGCTGTACAGCCATATTTTGACACTTGCTTTCAAAGTCTCACCCCACCTTAAACTGGTTTCACTAGTAGCTGTGTATTCCCTTCAAGAATTGAACCATACTGTACAACTAGCCCAAGCTCATTCAGTGTGAACTGTACAGTATGTTTTTGCATGTAGTACAAATAGCTCTGAACAGCACTTTTAGTTGGCACGAGTACTCGGTATTGGTAATGCTATAACAGGTTTATGTAGATATGCTCTCTGAGGTATGGTTAACTTGCATTAATTCAAACTTCCCAACTTCTGTTGAAGTTCTCGGAAGTTTGGGGTGTCCCGTAGTGGCAAAAGATAACCGATACAATACTTCGGTTTATTGCATAAAAAGATGTGTACATATGCAGCCACTACCCTTTCTGAGAAAACCATATAGAATTATTTGCCGACGTGCAACACTGGTGAAAAAATGTTGCAAAAAGGGGCTTCTTATTCAGCAGTTACTGCTTGCTGTAAAATAGTTCTTAAGTTTATGGAATACTTTATGTTGATTATTTTGTATCTAATGGTGTGCTGTATCTCTGCTAGTTTAGGCAGTGACATTCCGCTGCTTTTGTATAGTCAAATTCGAACGAGTGGAAGATTTCATGCAGCCAAAGAGCACACTTGAATCTGAACAGTACGAGACTCAATGAAATTTGCTATCCAACCAAAGCAGAGATTGTCACAAAATTCTGCTTCCTTTTCCAATTTGCCATATCAATGTAGGGCTCCTCTATACAACAAGCTTCTTCCACTTTTTTTTTCTACATAATTTACTAATTTATTTCTCTTGTTCAGGACTTAAGTTTTCCCTTGGTGATGTCTTGCGCTCTTTTTTTTTACTTCAGGCAACCCCGTTTCTTATCGCCACAAACACCCGTTTTCATTGCTGTCTTGCCAATGTAGCTCTAACATATCCTCGCTTTTGTGACTTTTGAAAACCGCAGTTCATGAAAGCTATTTCAGTTCCTTAGAGCATTAATGTCACTAGCCTGTATAAAATTCTGCTATTTTTCGTTTGCACTATTACGAGTTGATCACACAGACAAAATGCAACACTGCGCTTAAATATCTCTGGCATATTCATTTTTAAATGCACGTTCTGTAAATGCTTTGTAGCATTTTCTGGAGACTTCGAAAATGAGATGGTCCGTGACATACAATCACATGTGGGTGTGTCTTATCAGTAGTGTTTGCAGGCATACGCGAATTCAACTCTTATATCACACTGTCATGCCCACGATTACAAATACTTCATATGAAAGTGGCAAACACGCCACGAGCCAATTTCTACGTACTTTGCAAAATGTCTCCATGTGAAGTTTTAGCATCCTTGTACCTAAATACACAGCGAACACAGAATGCAACCGCAAAACACGTTCAACGCGACAAACGATTCATGGTTGAAATATTGCACAAGTAAAGATACCATCGTAAACACATTTTGTCATACAGACAAGTGCTTCTGGTACCACAGGTTTGGTAGCTACTGCATTGTAGCCAAAAGCAGCAATGGTCTGCTGTCAAACTGAAGTGTGCGGTGACATGAATGAATTCATAGCACATTGGTATTGTCATAAAAATGTTAAAAAACAATGCTTAGCACTGGTATTCTGCCATTAACCTGTGCTTAGAACTACTTTTCATCTTGGATACCACGTATGTTAACCAGACCAACAGAAAACTCCTCTAGACATTCTTAAAGGACTCTTTCTCTTGAAAAATTCATTAAGCATACCTTGAAAACTTTTAAACACTCATCCTGTGATTGGTCTATTCCATGTGGGAACTCGATGTTTGATTCCTGATAATGTTCAGTTCAGCCAACTGTTTGGTATGACCAACCTTTTGAAATTGTCCGTGTATATATTTATTAAAAAATTTTATAAGTAAAATGTTAGATAGTATTACATTTTTGTTTTTCACAAACAGCTGCTGCAAAATAAAGCCTCTCAAGATGAACACTTGCAATGTGCTCTTGATTTATATTATTATAGTGGTATAATAATAACGCATTCATTAAGGTTCTTTGCTATGTGACGCTCATTATGACACTGCCGCTGAGTAGTCAACATAGTGTATTCATTTTATATTGCAACCTCGATCAGGACCCAAACTTCATGCTTTTAACATGTGTGTTTGAATGGCTACTTAAGCAATATAGTAGAAAAAAAATTCTGTAAATATTTTTGCAAGACGATAGCATACGATATAAAATAGCATTCTAATACTCTAAGACTCCTAAAAAATCTCAGAAAAATAAACAGCACCGCGTATACAGACTGGAGTCAGTGTATAAATAGCACTCTATAGATCATGCCATGACAATAAAGATATAATATCTAGCATGAAATAATTTCTAAAGTGTCGTAGAGCTTTACGAAGGAAATCACCTGCTACATGATCATACGACTACAGCCTTAGGTTTCCACCATAGGAAACATTCTAACGTAGAATGTTGCACATTGCATAACAAAGTAATATGCATCATTGTCCAACAGCACGTAGAGCTCGATGCCACTTCTTAGACATACTGGTGTGATTCCTTGTCACAAGTTGAAATGCGAACAGGATAAAAGTGACGCTATACGCGATTATGCACAAGTGCAGCATACGTCGCGACATACCATGCTTTTAAACACCGTATCCCCGAAACACACAGTCACAATTCCCAGCAAGGAATATAGAAATGCAAAAGCATGTTCTTGCTTTCAATAACCTGTGTTCATTTCAGCTTGTGACAACAGTACGTACACAAGTACACAAGAACACATCAACGACATACAGGAATTGTTCGGCAATAAAAAAAGGTCCCAGCTTCACACGTAGCTCGATATGGTGGTCAATGTGGCAAAGGAAACAGCTCGCATATTTAAACATGTCTTTCGTGCTTGAAAATTTGGTTCCCATGCCTTGAAACGTGGGAACCAAATGAACCACCCTGAAGGATTACAGTGTCTGCAGGAGGGAATTCCCCTCTTTAGTCACCACCAGCCCTTCCTTTTTAAACGTTATCATTAGTGAGTGGGTGTAGGGCCCAAATATTCGGTAGGACACTTTGTATAATATTAAAAACATGCCAACGCAGCAAACTGCAACATTGTTCTTTGTGGGACCGCACATTCAACAGACAACGTCACAACATTCAGGACCATTGCATCTTGGTATAAAAAGGAACAGCTTCGCTCTGCCTGCTGACACAAGCTAAAATCATAATGGATTGTGTCGTCATACGTAAAGAAGAAGCTGATAAAAAGACGTTATTGCGACATGAGCAGGCACCAACAACTTGCATTAGCTCGGATAAAAGCATCACAAAAAGATGAGTGAGAAAAATGCCGTGTGCTGAGCAAGCGTGTGCCGTGCAAAATACTTTCAGGCAACGTCGCGCTTCTTCACTAAAACATGAGGCACATATTTAAGCATGGGAAGTCATTAAGAGCAGACACACTCGACAGGTCTCGTAGTTTGTGAGGATTTCGAGGCCGTTAGCAATGCTGCGAGGATTCTTGCTAACTCTACTGAATGTCTACGCTTGTTTTGCTCCGACCTGCTAATTAAAGCTACGGGACAGACAACTGTCACAAAGAGAAAGAATCTCTGCAATGTGCCTGCTTTTAACAATCATTCCCCAGTAGCACACAAGTGCCTCAATATATACAACTTCTTTTTTTGCTCAAACAGCAGCGTACAATACGTCCCTGCAACATGCGAAAGCAGCGTATGTAAGCAGAGTCAACAGTCGGCTTACTCCTTTCAGGTCACACCATCTCGTCTCCCGCACTGGCAGACACATTTTCCAAGAGCTTCCGATTCATTTCCACCACCATTTTCGGAATTCGGTAGTTGTTCATCTCCACAAAGTCGGACATGATGATGTTGCAAGTGTGATTACCACTACCTGGCACTTGGCTGGAAAGCCAGCTTTCAAGGACTGCGTTCACCTTTGGGACGACGTAGACCCTGAGGCTATTGCAGATGTGCATGGTGACCGTTGAAGGTTGAGGAGTGCCAACGGCCTGGAGCACAAAGAACGCCTTGGGATCGCGTCCCTGCTGCAAGGTTTGGTTCCAAAACGTGACCAGGCGCGCTGCGTCGTCTTCATCTGGCCAAGGGTTCGGGATGTAGCTTGTAGGCCAGAGGTACGGATGGTACTTTGCCAACTTTTCGTGACCGTAGAAGGTGATCATCTGATATCCACGTCGCCACAGTGATGCAAGAGTGATGTTGTCCAGGTCTGTGGTGAATTGGCACATAAGTGGGCCGAACGCGCTCGTCAACTTGTTCAGGAGGCGGTTGTGGTCGGTGTCCGTCATGTTGTAGAAGTGTTGAAAGTGGACTAGTATGACTTCTTTCTTGTGATTTTCCAGAAATTCCTTAACTTCCACGAGGAAGTTGTCAACGACGGCTCCGAAGAGCCCGTGTATCAGGTACAAATTTTCGTCTTTGGGATCCTTCCTGACGGCTATCCTTATGTCGAAGTAGCGGATACCAGCTTGCAACTGCTCCTTTGTGGTGATGTTCTGAGTGACTGACCAGCTGTACATGATCTGTTTTCCAATGGGACCCAGCAGTTTCAATAGCTTGTTGCCGTAGTATTCGTTGTCCGGCGCTATTTCTGCTTGCGGTGATATGGTATAACTGCAGCTGTCATGCGATCCTGAAAACACGGGAACAACAATGTCTTCAGAATCTTGAAAAAAAAAAAAAATCAATAAAATGTGGACCCGATTATGCCATAATTTCAAGCGATTATTCTGTCGCTTTTTATTCTTAGCAATCACCGATAATTAGACTCGAACCGTTTCTAGGTTGCGCAAAAGGGGTACAGAATTAAAATACCTCTGAAGGTCGTTCAGTGCTTCACCGCATTACACGTAATCGTGCAGAGAAAACCGCTTACATACGGTACGCCTTGTGAAAACAAAACTTGCGGCTTTTTTTTCTTCTTTCCTGTCTTACGACAACACACATGATCGTACTTCTATCCTTCCTTCCTGTTTACGCATAAATAACGCACGATCGGTTAAAATTAAAATGCACATCCGAAATTTGACAGACGTTAAACCGCACTCTATTAAATGATCTTCGCTGATGAAAAGGTTCAGTGCTCATAAACTGGGTCATCCTTTAGAAAGGAAGATCGCTTAACGTGCTGGTAGGAAAAGGCTCACGCCTAAATGGGAGGGGCAGTGTACTTCTACGCGCGTACGCTTCATTCAAGGAAAGCGACAAGGACATCTGAGATCAAGAATGATATATGACCAGGTTGTCGATGAACTCTGTTTACGAGCGGCACCCCGAATTAAAATGTCAGTCCGCTTCTCCACTGAACCTCAATCGGACGTGTTTCTAACGCGGTATGATCGTAAGTGGAGCGCGCATGATTGGAGCTGTAGTAGAGCTCTCGCGTGTTTACCTGGTATAGCTAGATGGTTCAGCGGTACGTTGTGCAGCTCCTCCGGCAGGTTGCCCATCCAATTTTCCATCTCGGACGTTGCGTCCCCGTCGGTTACGGCTGCCATGTCGACGGCACCGTCAGAAGCTGCACGATCGTACGCAGGATCGGCAAGCACGCAAGCACCCTCCAGCTGATGAGCATGCTTGGTACCAGTTGCGTAGAACCACCACACCCACATGACCTACAGAGCCGAATAATAGAAAGTAGTATGCGAGAATCTCTTAATGCCGAGCACGAAAGCAAATTTGGGAAATATTTATGGGACGAATAACGAGAATATATCGTAATATGATTGCAATAAACGGTAAAGAGGGCGCCAGGAGAAATTCACAATGGCGGCATCCACTAAAAAATCAGCATGGCCGTGTAAACTGAGCGCAATTCATTGAGACGATCAGCTGTTTGCGCTGTTTTAACGGACGAGCAAACCATGTCTGCCGCTCAAGAGACTAGTCAGCCCGCTGATTCAAAGAAAGACGCCGAACCCGAACAAAGTTACGGCTTCGAGAGCTACCCGGAAAGACGAGGTGGAAAGAAGTCCGAAAACTGGCTGCGAATAGCGCTGTTGGGCGAAGGTCGAGAAGGCATCGATAACATCCGCTGCGAAAAGAATGTCGTGGAATGCGTCAAGGAGAGTAAGGAACGCTTGTCGTAACTAGTCGGCGTCTCTACTTACCGTATAAAGGAACATACTTTGCTGCGAAGATCGGGTTGTACGGTGCGTCGGTGCCTGTGCGACGACATGCTGGCATTGAACATTGCTGTAAATGTAACCCGATATCTCTGCGATCTAATACGCGACATCGACGGAGCGCTTTTTATTCTTTTCTCCCTCTTTTCTTTTTACCTGTCTATGGCGTGTGCAGGTATGAGTAATAGTCCCGCGCGCGACTACAGCAGCGTGAATTGTTTCGAACTCCTTTTAATTCTTCGTAGCGCATGACAGCCGCGCAACAGGTTTGCCACTACGGCTCTGGTGAGCGACCGCTTTAAGTTATGTTTAACAGTGGTTATTAAAGTTACGGAATGGTTGCCAAGGGGAGCAAACTTGCAGCTTGGCGTGAGATACGAGATCAGCTGGCTCAAGCCGGGGGAGATACCGTCGCCTTGCAGTAGACATAAATAGGCTGATAATTCTCACGGAAATTTTGTGTTGTGCCGAAAACTGCAGTAGTTGCGATCTCACGTAATCGCTTTATGTCTTGCAGGTCCCCTGGTAAAGCTGATGATAAGTGCTTTGAAAAGTGCCGGCTGGTATGTAGTCCCATGCATCATTGTCCATGTGTCTGTCTTTATGGTATGTAGCGGCATAACATCCTGTAGTCGCATTCATCCCCGATCAGCCTGTAGCTGGTCACACTATGGTATATTTCTACGTTGCACTTATTGTACATTATTTTCCATTGATCACGGTGTCCAGAAATCAGCTGCAAAATATGACCATGTATTGAGCACGATCACTGAGCATAAAGCAAGATCACATGCAGAACTGAAAGTACCTCACAGAAGGACATGATTTGTGCGATAGAAATACAGTTGCTCCCCGCCCGACTTTGCAAATTTCTTGCTGGCGCTATGCAGCATGCTTGCCTCATACGCAAAGTAGAGTATCACCTTCATTCTGCATAACAAGGTCAAAGGTCAAAGTAACATGATGTTTAACCTAACTATACGATAGACAAAGAGCACTGCTGCAAGTCTGGTCTCGCCATTCTCAAAGTTAGTGCTGGACGCTGAGCACTTCGAAGGCCCATTAAGGGTATCAATCATAATACAAATCACACAAAGATGTGAAGAGTTTATGCAGTTTGGGAAGCTAGCTGTACTGCAGAAACAGGATGCGGTTGTATCTAGTAATACATAATAGCAAGCTGACCTAATGGTCAAACTGAGGGTTCCAACAGAAATGGTGATTTGGCAGAGCGACTAGAACAATCTTTCAGTTGCGAAATGCAACTGACGTAGTCAAGGTCAGGAAGTCAAGGTATGGTCATCTGAATATCCATTCGGATGATCATAAAGTCACCATTGCATACCTACTGTCCATTGCATCCTTGTACATAATGCAACTAGTGAGTCAGTAACAACCTGCTAGTGAAGCACAGTGACTCAAGAAGTAGTAGTTATTTGAAGGATCACTTGTCTACTGAGGGCCCATTGTCATCCTCTATGCTTGTACCATTTTGTGCCAAATTCGTAAGCATTATTTTTTTTTTCAAGTAAACATATACTTAATAAGTCCATAAAGAAACCTTATTTGACATTTCTTCTCTCATTATTTGTATTCTGCTTTGCTTCTTGGAAGTGAGAGGGTGTTATGCTAGTTTCTGTGCCTATCTGTAGACTATTTATTCTACAAGAACATCCATAATCATGAAATGCATCTAAAAATAATTATAAAGTATAAGCACTGCAAAACATACATGCTGGCCATCAACACCACATTGTTGCATTGTTGTTAATTACTTGTTTTCAGCTGCCACTTAGCCACCAGTCAAGGTTAGCAACTTGTGTTGACACCTCGCAAGATGCATGTCACACGTTAGCACTTTAAGCAAACCTGTGATACATTTTGATCTCTGTGGGTTCATTGCTGTTCAGCTATAGGTTGTTCCTATCCTGCTGTATTATGTAAACTTTAATGCTAAAGCTCCGAATACTATGTTTGGTGTTCTCTTTTCAGTGACATAGACATCCGAAGGAACATCTGCTGCGAGCCATGCGAGGGTCTTGTGACAGGTGGCTTTGATACGGAGTATAACCAAGTTGTCGTTTGCCAGAATAAGGCCAGGTCGAGAGGCACAGTTCAGGGTGTGCTTGCCCACGAACTCATGCACATGTTCGACTACTGCCGGGCCCACATGGACTTCAAGAACATGGATCATCTTGCCTGTACAGAGGTGGGCTGTCCCATGATGAAGCTCTTTAACTCAAACAATAATCGTGGGGGTACATGAATCAGCCACCATGGAAAAAAAAAGAGGGAGTGACACAAGCCCTAGTTTAAGCTACATTTTAAAGAAAATTTAGGTGTACTGGTGGGCTAGTTAGTTGATCATTATAGCATATGGCAGTGTACACCAGGTGAAAGGATGAACACGAAACAAAAGGGCAACAAAGCGCTGAATTTCAACTGACGTTTATTGCAGAAAAATCGCTTAATTCCAAGTTTGCAGAGGACAAGTACATTTGTCTTGCCTCACCCTTCAATGAAGAAAAGAAAACAGTGCCAGTGGATATCACTGGGAAGCTTTCTTTTACTACAATGTAAAATGCACCCCACACAAGTACTACATTGTATAACTCTTTCCAAAGATCGTTTTTCACCATCTAAGCAATGTTGCAAAGTTATGCTGTCCTCAAATTTGCATAGTTTTTTACACGGTTTGGTTCTTCTTTCACTGCACTGTGACAATATGAGCAGCCTGTAGATGCAAGGTAGTACAGCGAGTACGGGCAGTTGTTACCAGATCCAGAATGTGATTTTGACATTGCAGTGACTCCTTAAGTCCTCTTCCTTGTATGTGCACTGCCCAGGCACATGTGGACTTGATAGCTGAATACTGATCATAGGAAAGCACAGGGGTGACAGGCGGCACTGGCACTTGGTGCATACGTGATATGGATAAATGAGGTGAGCTTTACTACAGGAATGAGGGGCAACAACTTTCAGTTTCGATCAGCAGTCTCGTGAGGTTTATATTCACCGAACCCTGCGCGCGTTGATCATAGTAGCAAAGCAAACACTGTTGTGCCAACAAGTGGCATCTTCCAGAAACAGCGCTGATTAATAATTTCGATTTATATTTTCCTGACTCTTAACTGTTGCTGTCAGTTTGCTTACTTTTTGGCATGTGTATGTGCAGGTTCGTGCTGCTAATTTGTTTCATTGCTCCTTCATGAGTGCCATGTCACAAGGGTCAGCAAGCCCCTTCAATATAGCTAAGTCTCATGCGGTAAGTTCCTTCATGATATGTACTGTTCTCTTTCTATTTTTATTGTAGTACACTGCACCCGCATTACCACTTCATATGTAGAGAAATTAGTGAATTTGGTTGAGGGATAGTTAAATCTTTCTCGCTCCTTAATCGTGCTTTAAAGGCTGTATAGGAATGTAAAGTTTAACTGGATTGGTAAATTATACTTATCAAACACGACAAACATCAGTCTTACCATAAGCAATATTCATCAGAAAAGATGCAGAACCGAAAGACGGGATCAAAGTTCTTGAGACATCATGAGATTTGAATATCATTTTCTCAGACCTAGCTCACTGTTTATTGATGAACAAGGGTTAGTACACAGAATTCTGAAGGAATGAAATAGTCAACCTGGTGAATGTGATGGTTCACTTGATTGGCCATTTAAAGCATAGTAAGGGGGCTCAAATGGTTGTGCAGTATGCCTGTAAAGCGGTATTACACAGGTATTTAAGAGGGTACCATCACTAATCTTATACTACTGGAGCATGTTCACTGTCATGACAAAGCTTAGGCATATTGTTAAATTACCTTTAAAGCTTCACGCGAGTGCTTGTCAGAGACCTTAATGTGATCTTATTTGTTATGGTGTTATGAAAGGAAATCTGGGTTTTTGCGTGCAAAACCGCTACTATATGACTATGAGGTGTGGCGTAGTGGGTAGTCCGGATTAATTTTCACTGCGTGGAGTTTTTTTAACGTGCACCTAAATCTAAGTATAACATGGGTGTTTTTGCATTTCAACCCATCAAAATCCGACCACCATGACTGGGAGTCGAACCCGCATCCTAGAGTTTGGCAGCACCACAATGCCTTGGGCCGCTAACCTGCCACGGTGGGTGTTTTCTAGAGTGCAGAGAAAGATGTCTTTGCTAGATTCCCTTGAGGTTAACAATGTTGCTTGCATTTATATCTCATACCACCACTGCAGTGTTACGCTGTATCCTTAAAAAACTTACGGTAACATTTTTGTAGCAGATAGGAACAAGCAGCACTAGACACAGGACGGTGATAGAATGACAGGGTGTTGAACTAACAGCCACTGGTTTATTACTGGGAAATGCAACATACAGAAGCTTTGCTTGGAAGACCAACAGAAAACAGTATCTGTGTTGAGATGGAAGGTAACGATGTACCAACCAGCCCAGTTAGGTGCACTCCTTCTTTGTCGCGAGTTATACATGCTTTATTTACTGTTGCAATTTGCTTCGTTCTAATGTTTCCTCCTTGCCTCTAGGAATGTGTCAAGCAGAAGGCTGTCAATTCCATCGTTGTGGCGAGGGGTGTTTCGCAAGAAGAGGCAAGAAGTGCTGTCGATCGCATTTTTGACAAGTGCTACAACGACCTCGAACCTGTGGGAAGGCGAATACGTAGGAATTCGCCACACATGCATTGGGCGTATCGTGAACGTTACCATTATGGATATGACGAATAGTTAGTTAGTTTTATAGCGACAGTGTCAATTGAGGTCATCCAGGAGGATTCTGTCGGTGCCACAAGAAGTCATGTTCATACTGTCTGTGGATATTCTGCAGGCAGATTAGGGCGTTGTTTTATAGGTTTAATAAAAAAAAAGCATTGTTGTTTTCAAAGTGGTGTTGTCTCCCTCTCTCTCTTCCTTTTATTCAGGAATTGATGTTATGTTGTATTCCAGGGCTGTAAGAAGTGGGCGGAAGTTCCATATTTACAGAGCGTTATGTAGAGGAAGATTGCGTATTTGGGAATGGACATGGTTCCTCTCTTCTCAGCAAGACATGGTGACCAGCTCATATACGTGGTGCCACGCACTGAGACCCCTCCCAGTTTTTGTTCATTTGTTGCATAAGATCTGGTATGCAAAAAATGATGAAAAGATCTGATGCTGCCGGAAGCGTACTAGTGCAATTGTCGTTGAGAGTCTTGCAAATTGTTTTGGTGAAGGTCTAGAAATGATGAACTGCTGATCTTCATGTTGTATTGCTTGTAAGGCAGCCTGTATATAAAACCGTACCCATGCATGTTGGCACATGCTGAATAGAATGGCATGCCCATTCGCGAAAGGAACAGCATGCTGTCTCAAAATAATAACACTTATGGAAGAATCCGGAACACTGCGACTATGATCAATCGACAGTTGGGGCACACCCATGCCGAAAAGCAACCAATTGCAGCTTGAGGGTACACAGGAGTTTGCTCATATCGTACAGCGAAACCAGTTTACATAGGACTTTACAGTAATAACGGCGTGGCATATCCCCTTCAGGCGCGAATTATGATGCACCGTCTGCAAATGTCTCAAATTCACACAACGTAATTCTAAGGCACTCAATATTACATTCCAAGACAGAAAGTAATATGCTGTTGTTTGCGAGTTATGCTAATTAATCTTAATTAGAGGATAATTGAATATTTAATTACTCAGCAGTCAGTCATGTTCCATTTTTATACAAGAATAAGGAAATTGTTGGCTTAAAATGCATGCGCAATTTGTTTTTGGTTGCGTTCATTTCGTGCGGAGAAAAATAATACTTATGACGTTGGTCCTGGAATGCGGCACGTCGAACAACCCGTCTAACATCGTAGTGCCTTCACCTAAGTGATCGGTTATGGTCATACTTAGCACATTGAGGTTAAGTCAAGGCACGTTGACCATGCAGAAGGTTAAATTGATGCTATGCGCAATGTATATTGCCCTTTCTTTCCGGCTAGTCCAAAAAACTGGCAAAAACAAGTTGCGTCCACATATGTGGACGTTGCGCCTGAAGGGGATATGCCATGGTTTAACACTGTTGTTTTAAAGAAGTGGGGAAGAAGAAGAAACAGACAATATAAGATACCTTAAGCATGATGTGTACATCGAATTCACTGGAGTCCTGTATATGTGTCGCACGCACACACACACACTACTGTGAGCTTTCAAGGAATACCTAATAAGCACGATATGTACAGGGTCATCCACATCTAAGGTGAACACCTCATTAGTATTCAATATACCTCATAGAAGCTGATGTTTAATACAGAATTTGAAAAAAAAAATGATTGTGTTTATCGACGTTATGATTAGACATCATATAACGGACATTTCCCTCGTTGTGTAGAACAAACGTTCTAATTTCACCGGCTTGAATACTAATGAGGTGTTCACCTCTGATGTGGTACATACATCGAAATTGCTGAAGTCCTGTATATGCGTCACATGCACACACCCTACATCGAATTTTCAAGAATGAGCCTAACATGACCACGCGACGATGGATTGCTGTGTTTAAAAAGCATGCAGTGATTTGTAAATTGTGCAACCACACTGGTGCCGACGCAGTACGCATGTAGCAGACGACAAACACGACGAGGCGCTCGTAGCGCCATTTTTTAGATAATCATCGCAAGAAAATAAATAATTTCACTTAAATTACTGCAATTATTTTCACAAGCACTCTTAATTTTTGCGTGAGTTTTATTACAGACTTGGCCTCCGGCACGTCTGGGAGCGAGGGTTGTCAAAACAAAATGGCCGCGCCCATGTGCTTCCATTTGCGCGTGGTTTAGTTGATCGTGTGAGTACAGTGTAAACGTGTGCTGGCGCCGAAAGGACATCCGTTACATTTGCCGAGGCGGCACCTTAAGCTCAAGTGTTGCAAATGACTGCACAAAACGTGAGGATGCCTAAGAAAAGAAAACGCAGCGAGACGAAGGAAAGCGAAGAGAAGCCGAGCAAGAAGAAGACCACCGATGCGGAGAACGATCTTGACGGCGGAGAGTCTGACGACGATGGATCCCCAGATAAAAAGGCGAAGACGGAACCAGAGGAGCCTTTTTGCATCAAGAAGTTTCTCGTCGTACTTGACAAAGGAGGCGATCTGATGAAAGGTTTATTCCTACGTTGCTCAATGTGAAGTGTTGAATTCGCGACGTGCGACCAATCTGCTCGGCTGTCGACGTCTCGTGCTTTTTACTCTTCTCATTCTACCTGCATTTCTCGGTTAAGCTTCCCTCGTGTTGAGGGGCACCGAGTACTGCTTGCATGTCACGTGGATGTTACCACGGTAACGCTACGCTGCGCGCGTCAGCTGAGTAAAGAGCGTTGCTGAATCCCTGGGGCGACAAATAGTTAAGGAAGACAAACATCTGCTTACACTTGCCGTATATCAGCTAGCCGAATCATCTATAGGCTACCCATGTTGCTAGCTATCACGTTCTCATAACGGTGACCTTCAGCGATTTTCGAACTAGTTAGGTAGACCCCCCCACCTCCTTCCCCTCGACCTCCTTTCGGGCTCCTGTGTTTTCGGTTGTTGTCATGAAAGTGATCTTTGAGTGTATGTTAAAAAACAAGGCCCATCACCGGGTATTGCTTTCACTATAACCAATACGTATGGTTGCACATTTTGAGCAGACTAATCTCCATTCTGTTTACGGTCTTTGTGATTTTGTTGTGTCATTTCATGTTGCCATTTTAAGTTTGACCACTGTCACACAACTGACATTTGCCTCTTGTATATTCAGAATTCCAGAAGTTCATTGAAGCAGCTGACTCATTTGCAAGTGGAGAGAGCACGGTAGACGTTGTGAAACAATACCTCGATGCCACTGATGGCAACTTTCAAAGCATTTCAGCACTTCTCTATGGTGTCAAAACGGGGTCACGTATGGTGAGTGTTCAACATTGTAAAGTCTCGGAGTACTTGAATGTAGCATAATGCTTCAGTTTGCATATCCTCTCACTCTTTCATTTGCTGGCTTCCTTACGATCAGGCCCAAAGACAGATAGCCCTGTTTGGATTGTTCACACTTGCAGTCACACGCTCATACCAATTCCCACGTACGCTCAAAATTACCGTCTCTGACTCGTGCTTGTTCTCATGCTAACTGGCACTTGCTGCTATTCATACTTAAGTTCACCAGCACGTTTTCCCATTCATACTGACAACCACTCACACCCTTTTGTCACAACCTAGCCTGTGATACGAGTATGGAGCAAGTACAAGCTTGCATACTTGTGAGGGAGTATGCAAGTGTATGCTTAGCAGTGACATCATGTACCCGGTTCCTCAAATGTTGCTCATTTTCTTTTTTTTTATTCGTAGCACACGCTGGTGTACCAGGTTCTGGAACGCTTGGTTTCGCGGCTGCCAGAGGACTTCAGACAGTACGTCAACACCGCTTTGGTGTCGGCGCAGCAGATGCTGCAAAAGTACAGTCGCCTCATGCACATGTCTCTGTGCCGTACTGCCAAGGCCAACCATGCAAAGGCTGCCCTGCGCCTTCTTACATCAATTGTCACTCTGGGCCCCGAAGGAGCACGTTACGTCACCAGTGTGGTCAACTTTGAGACTACGGACTTCACCACGTGGATCAACACTCGAAACCGCAGGGTACGGTTCTCTGTTGGGCTACTAGCTCAAGCATGTTGTGGGGGTGGGCTTTGAATGACTTGTAACCAGTATTAATGAGTTATAGTATTTCGACAACAAGTTGTTGCGTGGCAGGCTGGTTATAAGCCAGTCCAGGGCAACAGGCAAGACACATGGAAGACAGAAAAGCCACTGAACTAGAGCTGCCAGCTATTCTCCTTGAAAGATATATTTTTATTGTAGCAGGCATCACTGGCTTGTTTCAGCCCCACTGTGTGCAATTATATTCAGGAACATTTTTGCGCCATATGTGACAGTATATGAATTCTACTGTAGAGAACCGGTATAACAAACTAACTAATCAGTGAGCTTTTATTGAACTATTGCCTCGTTGCAACATTAAATAACTGAATAATGTTTTCAGTGTCCCCCTGGGATCGGCAATTTTCCGTCCACTTCTCGTGCTTCGTTTAAAGCATAAGCTTCGATGGATTGTAGAAAAGTGCCTTTGCACAACGATTTTATTCTTTAATTAAGAACTCGCAACTTCCTTGAAATTTGGTGAGCCATTCAAGGTGCTTCAACTCTGAATCCACAGATGAACCTTTTCTGCTGTTAAAGGAAACTGGCTTAATTCGAACTTGCCATAATTTACGCACGTGTATGGTCTGTCTTATTTAAAGTCGATTTGCATGTGGTTTGCTCGGCAAGTCCTGACTGCTTTTACTGTGCAAGTTTGTCTATAAATGTGCATTTATTCTTCTGTGCAAGAATATTATAAATATGAGGGAAATATGTCCGTTTAATTTACTTACGCATACATATCTGACCACACTTCCCTCGCTTCCTTTTAAATAGGATACTGAAGATGTGCGAACCTGTGCAGTCTTTTTCCTCATGTCGGTTCTTGTCGTTGGAAGCAACTCAGTGGCACGCCAGGTGCTTCAGGCCAAAGGTGAGAAACAGGATTTTGAGTCCTAGGCGCACACTTTGCACGCAGTTGTGTACATATAGATATCAGTCACAAAAGGTTTGCCGCCATTAATATGCGAAAATGTTCCATTACACTTTGATTTAGGCGCATCTTAAAAGAACTCCTAGCTTGTCAAAACTAATAGTGTTGAAAAAAGTATGGTACTCAGTGTTGTGAATTTTCAGGTTGAAACGATATTCTGTGGCTCACACTCATTATCAATTACAAAAACCTTGTTTGTGATGTATAACAAACTATCCTCTCACGGTACCAACATCTGTTAATGCTTGTTGATGTTTTACAGTGCTACGTTCATAGCTTCACAGGCCTGTCACTGTAGTGTGTTGTGCACTTCAGGATGGTGGTGATGTGTTCTGTAGTTAGATTTATTTGAGATTGTAATGACTGCTTGTTACGTGAAAACATGAGGACAACATTCTAGCTAGGCCGGCTTTTATGGCAGAGGCTGAGTCTCCCGTGCATTTTGATGCAGAGACGCACATAGCTGCAGTTTGGAGTGTTTGGGTTTTCGGAGACATTCGCTAGAAGGATTTACAGACACAGCTGCACGTCACTGTGACTACAGAGATGTGTTACAAAATGATTGATACATACAGCAGACCTGCTTTGGTCTTCTTTGTTTTATTTCTGTCTACTTTATTCATTGCGAATATTGAATTCCAGGATTGATAAACAGCATATTTCCTGGTCTACCATACGACCGGGCATCATTCATATGCAGCTTTCTTTCGACATTTCAGACTAAGGTAAGTGGTGGGCACAATTATGTTCACATCATGCCTTCATGTCAGAGACTTATGCTATGCATAGTTTGCTGTTCCTGTCATGTGCAAAAATGTGAACAGAGAGTGTATCTTTAGGCCTTTACGGGAGTTCAATAGCGGTTAACCACCTTATGTAAGAATTTCGTTTTGTCCAACGAGTATACATATGTTCATAGGCATGGGTAAAATCAACCACTTGGGAGGTAGGGCACCATAGACTAAAAAGAAAAAAAGAAAAGATCACTTGCACATGCTGCATAATTATTTTACAGTGAACAATGGATTTCAGTTTACATAATTTACTGCAATTGCAATGAAAGTGCAGCCAAAGGCTTTCCAAAGCTGGTATCTAACGGCCAAATTTGTGCTGCTCCATCCTGCTGTACACAGTAGAGGAAAGCATGGATCTCTGTCTCCTTCTCCCCACCATTGCGCACGCCAATGTGTATGTGTCATTTGCTCTGTGTATCAGTGATTAAATTTGGCATCTCTTGCCACTAGTGGCTTAGATGTGTACATTAACAGAATGTCCACATTGTGCTCCCTTTGTTACATGAATAGTGATGTTGACGAGTCCTTTGACGTGTTGACAGTGCACAGCAAGCTGAAGAAATGTTTTGTTATATTGATAATGCTGGATAGGGGATGTAGCACTACTTGAGTTCACTGTCTGTAAGTGTCCGCATCATTAGAGTTAACTTGACTTGTCTTTGCCGTCCCATCATGTTCAGATTGTGTGTATGTGGCTGTATGTGCTGTTATGTGTTTATCCATGTATCTATCATGATCATCACCCAGCACCTGGAGTAGCATGTCAGGCAAAGAGCCAGGCTAACATCTCCAGCTTTTCATTAAAACATTTCTCTCTTTGTGCATGTGTCGATATTTACCACTCATTGGAGGTGTAGCCAGAGTTTTTCTTCGTGACCCTCCTAGATGTATGTGCAATTGTGTGTACTATATGCGAATTAGCTGTAAAAGTTTTGTCAGGGAGTTTCAGGACTGGGGAGTAACGCAGTAGCCTATACAAGTGGGAATTCTCATTCAGTGTCTGATCCCTCACATAGATTTAGCATATCCTGAATTATTTGAGATACGTTGCACTTGTCCTAATCTAGTTGAGGGCAAGGATGTTGTTCACATACAGCAGAGATGGTTGACACTAGCTGAAAGAGCTGCTCATATGTATAAATACTATAGTATATGTGGTATTGTTATCGCCTTGTACACTTGGGCTGCATGTACACCTAAGGTGCGCCTGTATCCCTTGTCACCACAGGTAGACAGCTGAAACACATATGCATTGATCCTCGCTAAGCAGACTTAAGTTTTCTGAACATCAGTTCATTGCATAGAACCTAAGTTCTCGGCCGGTCCAAGTTTGTGGTCCGATGTTCAATTCCAAGAAGATACGTCGAACAAATTTTTATGCTTCATGTTTCTTCCCAAGGTTGTAGAGAACACCTCTTTTACCAAGACCATAAAGTTGAAGATGCTGAACGACAAGTCTCTGAGGTATGTCACTCACTTGCTCAGCTGGGAAGGGCCGAAGTCTTGGACGATTCATGGCAAATGGAACAAGTACAAGGCTATTCGAGGTACCGAAAAAGAAGATCCTGAAGCAGTACTGGTGAGTGTTGCTCTCGCGCTGTGTTTGACTAAATCTGTGTTATTGGCTGCGACTATTCCTATTTCAAACATTATTCGGTGTTTGGGCTTTTTTTTTTCTTTGAGTTTGCATGCAAATCGGCTAAAGTGGAGTCTATTGTAGCGACATTTTGGAGCCAGTATAACATTAGGAAGAACGTTTGCATATCAGTACGATATGGTGGAGCATGGCTTCTATGGCACTGTGTATTGTAATTGTGTCAGTTTCAACTGAACGCTTTCCATAGCAAGCAATCATAAATTAGTATTTTAACTAACAAACTTTGCAAAATGCAATGAAGTAAGGTTGGAATGGCCTCTGATGTGACGTTCAAGCTTGAGAAGTGACCCTGTGATCAGAAAAATGTTTAATTTCTTGCATTGCGATGGAGAATTGCTTTATCGGAACACAGATAATGACAGCGAATTAATCGTATTAACTGTTTGTAATTTTGAGACAGGCCAAGAATGGCTCTAATGGTTTTGGCAGCTGCTCTGTGTTTTCACAAAAAATGTTCAAACATTTTATACTGGCAGCCAGAATGCTTGTCTGAAGGGGCCAAAGTGAACGGCATTGCATTTGGCCAACTTGTACTTTATTTTTAGGGCAAATAGAAACTGCAAGCAGTGTTGTTTTAGGACAGACATTGTCGAGCACTTCGCGTGACTCCAGTGAGACTATTGTATGTTTCATTTTGATCTTTCTGTTCAGCAAGCATCTGAAGAAGATGTGGAGTTGGTCCAGAGCACCGCCTACAATTTCCTGACTGCGGTGTGCTGCTCGCACAAATATGGCATACTATTCCGTGATCCTAAAATGGGACAGTCAAGGCAGTAAGTAAAAAACTTGGAGAACGCTTGAGCTTCGCCTTCAAGAGTAGAACGCATTAGCGTAATCGGGCCCCGTGCACATCGCCTTCTTAATTGCTAGCCTGGCTTCGGTTCTCGGTGCATGCCTCAACCGTGCCGTAAGGAAGCGAAGGACTGCGCGCGTAACACTGGCCGTTTGAAACTGTCCTAGAATGCCTAATGCAAGTACAGTTGTTAAGCGCCCACTACGCTGTAATCCTTCCATTTTGAAATAAGCGAAGGGCCCACTACGTGTCCGTAAGGCAACACGTGAACCTACGCAGCTGCTCACTTTGTTCATGCTTTTGCAGCTGATGATGATTAAATATATCTGAGTGCTTTGTAATGGGTGGGCCTTTAAAACACCCACTTGTTGCGCAATTCACATTTTTTGATGCCTCGTATGATTCTACGCTTCTGCCACGCAAAATTACATGCTTTAAGGAGGCTCCTTCCACTACATAACATTCATATAGTGTTTTTTCAGAAGCAGTTTCGAGCAATGGTGTGGCTCTGTGGTAGAACGCCTGCTTGCTACGCAGACGGCCTGGGTTTTATTCTCACTCGAACCGAAGCTTTTTAGTATTTATTTTATTTGCAAAGTTTTTTAGTATTTATTTTATTTGCATCTTTCTTGATTTTTCGGTCACAGACAAGATGATTTTTTGCTCACAACCAACGGCGCCGACACTGATACCAACGCCGACACCGGAATTTCTGTGAATTGAGCTCTTTAACGCTATCGTGTAAAAAAAAAAAAAAGTGACATGTTTTCCTGTTATGATTATTAATGGTACGTAACTTGAGACCCTTTAAAAGTAATAAGTGGGGAGCGGCGAATAGTAAATTTGAGGGTCAAATCGAATTTGAAGCGAGTAGTGCTTTGGTCGAATTATTTCGAATAGAATCATTTGAATGGTATACATCAGATATTATAAAAAAATGAGCATTTTTGTCATTACCCAACTACCATGCACAATATTTTTAACAATCGGACCTAGGCATGCGCGAATGTAAGTTTTTTGGTCCGAAGTGTAGTGGAAGCAACCTTGAATAGCATTCTTGTATAACAGAAGCACAAAAAGGACAAGGACAAGAAAGTGCACAACGCGAGCGCTCGTGTTGTGCACTTTCTTGTCCTTGTCCTTTTTGCGCTTCTGTTATACAAGAATGAATCAGTACCAACTAGCTCGTCTTTCTGTTTTGCTTCATTTGAATAGCAGTAGTGTGCAAGTTATAAGTGGCAAAATATGTTATAGTTTAATATAATTAGTGCATATAAGCCCGTATAACAAGCTTTTAAACTTAAAAAAAAAAAGTAATTGAGGTGAGGACATAATGTGCATTTAATCTTGAAGTGTGGTTTCGTGGCAGTGCATATTTTCCCTGGAAAGGTGGTTTTATAGCATAACAGCCCCACATTGCAGTGAAACCAACTATACAGGGGGCTACATGCAACATGCAGTGAAATAGATGTCTATTTATTCATTTCGAATATTTGGAAATTTCGAATGACTTAAATTCGTGTTGATGCGAATTCGAATACTGTAATATTCATTTTGAATATTCACCCATGCCTCACTAGTTACAGTTTGCTCGGGTAGTAGTAAATCTCTCCTCGACGACTAAAGAAATAATCCCTGTATGTTCTCGGCCATGTTTTCCAAAGGTGGGGTCAATGGTCGTCTGGGTCAGGAGTTCAGTATAGAGGCTGTGGCCATTGGTGCAAGCTTGTGTGCATGCCTTTGAGCTGAAAATGTATCTGCTTTCTAAAGTTATGCCCAACTATAGGTGCAGAAAATATGAACACGTACTACGTCACAGTGCTATTAGTTGATGTACAAGGAAATTCATTGCAGGTACTGCCGCATTTTTACGCTAGCATTTCGTAACAGGAGAGTGACCGAAATTTGTAAGAAAACGAAAATTGCAAGAGCTTTGTGTCCATTTAATTCACGTGTTTGACAACTTACAGTGAACTAGAATGGTGATCTTGCCAGCTAGTTGGTTGAACAGAACCCGTCTTTCGTGCTCCTCCGCTATGAGATGATCCAGAATGCTTTCGTGAGATCAGAGTCGCAGTGAATAACATTTTAGTGCACTGTCGACGTCACTCTAACCCACGACACCTTGGTATTTTTTTGCCAGGAACATGAACCATGTGATCACTTCCATCCTGCTGACGATGGAGCACCCGTACGAGCACGAGCGGTGCTGCTCCTTTGTGGTGGAAGTGCTGAAGGTGGCCCCTGATCAGATCGGCTACTACCTTCACGGCTGGCGGTCCATCCTGATGTACGCCACAGCCGCCACTGCCGAGAAGCTCATCAACCTGTACACTCAAGTAAGGCAGAGGCTGGAGTGAGAGAGAGAGAGAGAAAGCTCTTTAATGAAAAACAGAGAATTCTGCCGGCGTATATAAAGGCGCCTGCATGCTACCCTGTGTAGGGGAGGGGATTGAGGACAGAAAGGCCCTAGGAGGAGGAGGAGGGCAGGAAAGGAGAAGGGGGAGAAAAAAAAAGAAGATATTATGATTGTAGAATGTACATGTCGCAATGTAATCGTGGTGATGTAAGTTACGTTACGGTTTATCAATTTGGTTAATGTCCTCGAGGAATCTGAACAGAAATTTTAAAATCTGACGTTGCTGAGGAGGAGAAGACGTAGGCTGGAGTGACTTTGTTACGTAGCCTCTGCGTCTTCCATATGTGAGACCTTTGTACAGTTTTAAATTTATTTTTACAACCTAAAAGAAAAAGTTCTCCAGGGGCTTGATATAAGTGTAGGGTTCCCAATGCATTGGATCCTATGGGAGTAAACAAATGTGAACTGCACATAATTAGAAAAAAGACAACACAAAAGAAGAAACGCAAAACAGATTGAGCGCGAGATTTTGTGTTTCTCTTTCAGGCTGTCCTTTTCCTAAGGACAACATGAAACGTGCAGTTCACACTAATTTACTAGAATGCACCAACCAACCCCTCAGGATGTTCTAATTATCCTATGAGAGTTTTGCTGGGACTGGCCAAAGGCAGTGTAACAGCCAGCAAAATGCAGCTCCAGAGAACGTACTAATACAGTAGAACCTCGTTGATACGTTCCCGCTTACTACGATTTCCCGGCTCCTACGCTCGAAATCGCGAAAATTAAAAATAACCCAATACAGCTGTGTGTAATACGTTCCGGTTAATACGTTCCCGGAAAATACGATTATTCGGCAGCAACGTTCAGCACCGCGGAAAACTGCGGTCGTATGATACGTTTCGTACTCAGAAACTCCCATTCAGGCGCGCAAAAAGGGCCCTCTCGTGTACTTGTGAAGCGAGAAGTGGCAGACAGCCGCCGCGCGGCGACGGCAGCTTCACCGCAGTGCCTTCCCCCCCCCCTCCGCGCTTTCTCTGCTTTGCACAATTGTCCCCTCCGCGTCTCTTCCGAATTGCTCGATCGTCCCCTCCGTGTCTTCTCCGAATTGCTCGATCGCTGCTCTGTCAACCACACATCGACCCGAAGGCAGGCGGCGACGCTGGCCGTCAAAATCTTCAAACGGCTTGCCGCGGAAACGCACATGCCGCCGCCGCATCGCCACCGCTGCACAACACGCCGCGACCCGTAACCCGTAACCAAGGAGGTTGCCCGTAACCATAGCAACGCCGCCATTGTGCCCAGTGAATATGGCCGATAATTTCCCCCGCACTTTTCTCCCGGAGCGCATTCGTTTTTGGGTTGCTGCGCCCGGCGCAATTCCAGTCGGCGTATTTCTCTGGCTGGGCAATTCTGCCTACCAGCGGGTCGTCAGAAGCTGCCAGAAAAGATTTGTTCTGGAAGATATCTGGAAAGCTTTTGGTTATCAGATGCCAAAACGAGACGATGCGCGCTCGCCGCCATCTTTTTGGGGACTCGACAGATCAAAGTGCGGATGCTTGGGGACTTCACCTTCGGTTGCCATTACGCCGGGCGTTATCTTTTAAAGCCCGTTCCGCCGTCCGAGATGGTGCGATTACGAGTGGCGGCGAACATAGCTCGTGTCTGAAGTTAAGACAGAACGCAAACTGATCTGCGCGAGTATGCAACGTAGTATGCGATTGCCGCGAACAGCTGTCGCTTTCGGGGACGCTTATCACTTTCGCGAGATTTCGCATATCGTGTTGTACCACGATTGTTACGTGCACTGCGAAGAGTTGAGCTTGCTAAGCCTTTAGCGGGGCGGATTTTTCATCACGGACGGAGCAAGTCACGCGTGATCTTGCGAACGTACGTTAGCGTATCCCAAATGCGTATGCTCGAGAATATCACTTCTGCTCTTCGGCAAACCTAGCCCCATATTTCCAAGCGGCAATGCAGAAAGAACCGACGCTCATGCGGCGCAAAGTTTCGTCTGCGGACATGGCGGTAGCGTTTCTTTACGTTTACGGAGGTTGTCACAGAGTTCGATTTTGCAATATTCGGGTTGTCTCGGGATTTCAATACACGTGACCATGACGTTATTTTCGGTCAGGACCGGAACTAGCTGGCTGACCTCTGGCTGCCAGTGAGATGCCAGGAGTTCGAAAATCAAAGAGTCCCTCCATGTTTCTTGAGAAATAAATGTTTTTTGCCCTTGCACCTCGATATGGCCTTGTCAGCCTCAATTTTTACTGGATTTGGATCGTACGTTTTCTCGGATCATACGTTTATTTTCCGCGTTTTTTTCGGAAACGTATCAACGAGGTTCTACTGTACTAGTGGTGTTCCACTGTGTTTGTGTCATTCTATTCATATTCACTTTGGTCTATAAATTTTCTCTTCGCTCACCCCTTAGAAGCTTTGCAGGCTCCTCTTGCAGAAAAAGCTTAGATGTGCAAGCCGACGCATAAACTGTCACATTATTCAGTGATGTTTGTTCATCAATTAGGATTGGGCAGAACTTGAGCTAGGGAGGCTGATCTGTCATTTATGATTTTCTGACCGAGCTGGTAGTACCCCTCTATTTTTTATATTCTGAGAATCCTGAAAGCTTTTAAAACTTGTCGTCAGGCGTGAATTGGTGGTGGTCGTGAATATAGAATCTGCAAGGAACTCTCTAGTGTGAAATGGTGCTTTCTCAAATTTTTGGCAGCATTTTTCGAAGTGCATTTCATATCGGAGAATTTGTTGACAAAGCCCTCTAGAAGCTTTAAGTTCAACGTTAGAACCCGTTGCAATGGCTGAAATGCATGTACTTTGTGTTTTACTGTGTGCAGGTTGTGGAAGTTCAGGACCTGGATTCTACAGTATGGGCAATGGGTGAAAACGTCCCCGAGAAAGTCTGCCGGCTTATTCTGTATTTTTCTCTTCTGAGCGTCGCCAGTAACGTCACTGAAGCTCGGAGTGTTCAGGTAACGCTCACATGTATGGATTAAAAACAGTATCTTGCGCGAATGCAATGCGATGTTTAAGTTACAAAAGTGTAATCAGAGAGCCAAAGTAGCAGTCTGGTTTATGGCTATCTTGATAGTGAGAGATTACTTCATTTTTATTTTTGCATGATTTTGTACTTTGAGATGCTTGCACAAGCTCAACTTGCAAGTGACTGACTTTCGCTTTATATCCTATTCGAACAAATCATTTAAATGGTGCTGCAATCAAACATTTGTGGCTTCTAGAGATTGAGGTTTTTGTGCCGTAGTCATGAAGTCAACAGCTACGTACCTAAAAATACAAGATAAGTGGAACACAAAAGTTTCGTGTCGGCACTTCTTTGAGATCAGTGATCATAGGTGGCTTAGTACAGCAAGATTTAACTGAAATTCAGCTTTTGACTCCCCAACTTGAGCCAGTTCTTGACAACCCCCCTTTTTTTTTTTCACCAGACAGAGGAGGATAACATCAAACTCCAGCTTGCACACATGCGTTTCATCGCTGCATCGCTACGAAAAGTCCAAAGCGCTCTTGACCATGCTGAAAGTGCAAAGTCATCAGTGAGCGCAGCAATGAAGACAAAACTACGGCGCATACTGTGCCAGGACGTCTGGAAAGTGAGTGTAAAACACCTTCTGTTTGCTTAAGATTCTGCTTATAAGCAAAAGTGGCCTACTATGGCAATTTATTTTTGCTCCTCTTTTATAGTATAATACTTCATTATTCACTGCATGTGTTGTCATTCTTGCTGTAAAAGTTGTCGTACCTGATTAACCGGACCTAATTGTGAGGTGGTGTATACTGGCTTTCCAATATTACGTTTATTTAAAGGAAACTTAGATACTTACGAGTACCTGTTCAAGCTTTGACTGTTTTGCTTAGATTTGACATCATAGGTTATAGTGCAATGTTATGGGAAATACTGGTTATTGTGTACTATCGTTGTTTGGACTTTGCAAGCAGTTGTGGAGTTTTAACAGCTAATACAGATACACGGCAGAGTATCCACAGCATAGAGGCTCCGCTAAGCTTACTACGCATAAATAACAGCAGAAATACTAGACAAATGAATGCTGTGATGTATAGTACATGTGTGCCTGGCTTGTCAATTTTTTCCTCTCTCAGAATGTGCCACCTACAGCAGGCCTCGTCAAGGAGTACTGCAACGTGGTGAAAAAAGCTACCTCGAAAGAGCCAGAGACCGAAGGCCCATGTGAGATTTTGCTACGATCCTCGTGTATCTCAAAAGCTTTAGAACTTGGTTATTTGGTTGGTCGGTTTGACTTGAGCAACACCAATACGAACGAAGTAGATGAGACGTCAGGACCCACTGAGCACAGTATCTCGCATCAAAAGGCGCATGCTACACTCACAGACATATTGTTAAAAAGTACTGACCATACAAAATTTCCATGCAAGTACTTTGTTGTAACACCCTGTTCAGGTGTTACAGCATCAAGATGTTGACATGGTGCAGTGGTATGACGAATTTAGTATTCTTGTTTTCTGAAAGCTTGCGTGGCTGGAGAGTTTCATCTTATTTCACTTGGCTGTAAGCCTCTTTCAAAACTTAATTTATGCGTCAATCTGGCTATGTGGTATTCAATGACTGCTCTGATAACAAGAGGCCTTGTTCATTTCATGTAGTAGTTTCCGAGTCAAAATGCCTACAGTTTTTTTTTTTCGTTGAAAGCTCAGGAAAAGAATGAACTGGTTGAACACCATCGTACCTGTGCATGTATTTCAGGGTACACTGCATAGTTTTCTTATCTTTGAAAAGTTTCATGGTAAAAGTTGCTATGGTGACTTGAAAGATGTGCGCTTTTGATTTATTGCAGCTCTGTCTGACTATGCTACCTACTGTTCAAGCATCCTGGATGTGCTGGACTTGTATAGACTGTTTTCCCAAGACTACCACTCTGAGTACGACTGGAAAGTGCTCTCTAAGCTCGCCGGCGTCGAAACGGATGTGCTTGATGCCGAGGTCGAAGACCAATGCCTGCAACTGAGGGCCATTGGCCTTGTGCTCGAAGCTTGCCCAGCTTCCGAAGTCCTCATGATCAGCGTAAGCAGCTTCATGCATTTATCTCCATGCCACACATTTATCATTTTATTTATTTGTTAGCTTATTTTTCCGACGCAACTGCATGTTGAAGTGCATGGTACCAGGGTGTCGGAACGAAATGTTTTTCGTTTCGGTTTTAGTTTCGTTTCACCGCAAAAAGTTCCGTTTCGTTTCTGTTCCGGAACGAAAAAAAAAACGTTCCGTAACGGTTCGTAACGGTTTTTCTTTCTTTGTATAAAAAACGAAAGTATGAAAAAGGTGAGGCAATCATTAAAAAAAAAAAAAAAACATTGGGTTTGTGATGTAGTTGCTTGCCCTCCTCTTAAGAAAGTGGGACAAGGGTAAAACACGTTATTCAGAAAAGCGGAAGTAACTGTACCACGTATTCCTACCAACTAGCACAAACCAGTATTCATTTCAAAGTCATAGTATTTATGTTCTCACAAGACAAATACGAATTTTCTTAGTGGACTCAGTCCTTTGTGTCACGGGAGTGAGAACGATCTCAGAAGCAGCACGTCATTGAGTGTACTCTCTGATGTGCGAGACCGCTGTTCTGATAAAAAGATCGCCAGCCCTGCGTAGAACACGCAGCACAGTCACAGCAAAAGCTGGAAGAGCGGATTTTGTAGAGCCCGTTTTGTCTCTTGGGGCAACTAATACAAGTACACATGCAAGGTACCCACTACATCATAAATCATCGCAATTTTTCTGAAGTAGCGAAGTTCCCACTATGCCATTTTGCGTCATTCTTCGGAGAATCGCGGTACTCGCTACACATCTGTAAGGCATTATCTGCACTTTGTGCTGTGGCTGATGATGATGGAGAATTATGGCTGAGCACTTTGCAGTAAGTGGGAAGGAGTGTTGCGGAATAGGCGCCTCTATTCCATTCCAATTCCATTCCGGGGAATTAGAACTTGCCGCAGTTCCATTTCTTTTAATTCCTCGGAATGAAAAAACTTAGCCCATTCGCACTCTTGGAATGGCCTGGCAGTTCGATTCCATTCCTCTAATTCCTCAGCGTAGGAAAGGCATCTTGATAGTTTTATCGAGATAAGAATAAACGCCCCATAAAGCTGATGTCATCAGATGCATTAAGAACTACGAAAGTACGCAAAACACGTTACCAAAGTCGAGGGATAGTAGCTTGGTGACATATCCCGTGCAGTAAAACCACCCTACGAATTCCCAGGGGCAGTTCTCCCGCTACCTATAGTATTTGCATGGTCAACATGTATGAAAGAATGGTGGTGTTTCAACATTGTTTAAGCTTAAATCTGTTAACGCTAAAATGACGAGATAGCATATTTTTATGCTGACAAAAGTGCCTTTGCATCGAATACGGAACACTGGGCCGCACTGCTCGTCAGCACTCACGCTTGTCAAGCGCGCCTCGCAAGCATCGATGGGGTGTGGAGAACTTTCTGTGTTCGCCTGCACGCATGTATGCAATGTCTTCCTTGTCGCAAAGGTTATTTACGTGGATCAGGTACTAAAGTGCTCGTGAGATAAAGATCAGGCTGTGCATAGAGTATTCGGCATTTTCGTGTGGGCGTATTAATGGAAACTAACGCGCAGGGGTCATTTGTAATCATTGTAATCGCAGGGGCTTGTAATCAACCAAGCCATTTTAAAAATACTGCTGTATTGTTAATTTGCGAGGCTCTGACTTACTAACGTTTGAAGTTTGAAAAACAGCACGTAAACGAAAACGTGCTCTATTTTCGGAAAAAGACATAATTCCATTTCCATTCCATTCAGTGCAAAATGCGCTTAATTCCATTCCCATTCCGTTCCACGGTCGCGAAAATGTGGAATGATTTCGGAGCCTTTCCAATTCAGGAGTGGCAACTCCGCAACACTGGTGGGAAGCATTAAACCACACACTCTTTGCGCTATTAGCATTGTGTGATGACTGGTTGGTATTTTACTCTTCTGCCACGCTATATTACATATTTTAACGCGATTCCTCGCCCGACATGACGCCTGTATAGAGTATTTTTGCGATGAAGTTACGAGCACCAGCGTGGCACTGTGGTGGTGGAAGACGCGACTGCCAGGCAGAGGGCGCAGATTAAAATCCCATCCGATCCTAGAAATGTGTTTCTCATTTATTTTTTTCTTATATCGCGCGATAGCGGTCACGTACACCGGCGGCGGCTGACAACTATGGCGCCAAAATCGGCTGTTGTGATCTCATAACAGCTTTAACTGTAACAAACTTCAGCGTCGACAATGCTCTCTCCACTTTGGCCTGCTTGACAGGCGTGCCAAAGTCCACTTGCGTTAATATAAACACCTCTTGTTGCCACTGTTTTCGTTTTTCGCACAATTTTAACATATCATTTGCTTTGGAATTCCTGCCTGAGGTACGCGCTAATACTGTACCCTGAAATATGTTCACATTGCATGAGCTCAGTTGTTCCGGATTGCGAAATTTTATCGTGAACCGAAAAACGATTGAAAAAATTTCGGTTTCACTCCGGAACGAAATAATAAATAAAGTTTCGGTTACGTTTTCGTTCCGGTCAAAAATATCGTTTTTTTCGTTTTTCGTTTTCGGTTTTCGTTCCGTTCCGACACTCTGCATGGTACTATCATTTTTCAAATGTGCGTGGGTGCATGGAACTTTAGAAGAGTGTCATGAATGAAAGAAGAGAAACTCACTTTCTTTAGACACAACCTGATGGAGCCAGCAGATAATGAAGCCAAGGAAAGCACAGGAATGTTATTTGTAGTGTAGTGTAATGTTTTAGTTCAAGTGTAGTGTTAATTATGAATTGAATGAAAATGAAAGTGGACGAAAACATAACCTGCCATAGGTTTGAAGCAAACCTTACAATGTTTGCATTATGCATTTAAATCAACACTAAAAAGGAAAATGATTTTTCTCATATTAGTAAAATACTCTTTCACAACTCCAAAATCACCATGCCTGCCGCGAGAAGGCGCTTGATAAGCGAGAAAATGCGGGTGACAACGCCAACTTGAAATTCCCACATGGAACTCCATGACATCAGATTTTAACGGCGTCTACTGGGACCTACATCATTCCCACTCGGTAAAAATGTACACTCAAACCTCATTATAACAGTCACATCTGCCACGAAAATAAGTTCGTTATATCCAAAAATTCGTTATAAACGTTTATCTTTAACACTGCATCTATTACAAGACTATTCTTAATTTACTTCATTATAACCGATAATTCGTTATACCCGTGTTCGTTATATCATGGTTTGAGTGTACATACATTGTCCTCTGAGGGGGCCTTAGACTTAACATGTTAAAGGGGCCATGACACCCAATTTTTTATCATAATTTGTGTTATGTGGATTAATCCTTGTGCATTAACAAATAAGCTGGCGAAATTTTAGCGCATTTGGTCGAGCACTTAATTTATGACCGAATATTTTTATAAACACACAAGCGGCCCGAGAGTCAGGCAACACTGGTGCACTCGCGAGCCGTGACGTAACAAGCACCTAGCTGTGCAAGCGTCTGCATTGCGGCGAACGATATTGTTCCGTGGTCTTTCTTCAGCTTGGCACTAAAATTGAACAATTTGCAGCGGCTGAAACTTTGGTAGAAGATGACGGCTCCGCTCCGTGCTGCACATGACGTCACACGCACCATCACAATATGGCGGTCGCCGGCGGTGGGCTGGGTTTACAGCCGGCGACTTCTAGGGCTTGTTTTGCACTGAAATATTCTTTTAGGGCCCACTTTTGAAATCTGTATAGGTATATAGTAGACCCTCTACTTCTACTTTTCACTGAAAACTACAAATCTTTAGGTGACCGTGTCATGGCCCCTTTAAGTTTTAAGAAATTTCGTTGAGGCAATGTCGCCAAAATACGAAAAATGCACCGTTAAATTTGTGATATCACGTGCGGAGATATCGGCATGAAATTTAAAAGTGAAACTCCGGCCTTGATTTCCTGCGCTATTAATAAACCTATGATATTAATAAACAACCTTAGAGTTCTCAGAGTACAGTTTATCAATTGAAACCGATTCATTGTATCACTTTAGCATCCCTTTATTGTTGGAGCAGTCATGTTCATGTGGTCCTGCAGTCCTGGGTTGGTTACCTATGACATCGTGACACAAAGCCATAGGTGTTTGTTCTTCTCGTGTTATAAGTCATTGCTCTTTACTCTAGCTCCCATGCTTTGTTTTTGCCGGTTACAACTGTGATAGCATCATCACTAACGTTAGTCATGTTGATTTATTGGTATATTGCAGGATGGGGAGCAGAAGTCAGCATTCTGCCACCTCCTCGAACTCTTTGCCCGTCGTAAAGAAGGTGTCATCGGAAAATCCGCAGCGTCACTCATTTCAAAGGTATGGGAAGGTGCATTATGCATTTGTTATCATATTAGAGACTCACTGAGAGTAACATGCTTGGGGGCAGCAGTCTAAAATCTGCATTAATATTTTCCTTTTTCTGGTACACAAGCCTGATGCTGCCCACCACATTTTTGCTCATAAGCGTTGCTTTCTGAAAGTAAGAAATGCTGCAAGGTTTTTCACTGCAGTTAAAGCTTGATATAAAGAACTTCAATATAACAAAATTCTCGATATAATGAAGTATTTATATAAAGAAGTTTCAGTGCTGCCCCTGAGGAAGATCGAGGTGATAAATTGAAACGTCTGCTGGGTCCACTTGTCATATGGTTGAGTTGCAAGCTGTTCTTACAAAGGCTTATCCAATATTACCACAGTGCATTGGACCTGCATTTCTTCCGAGTTCACGCGCAATGTTTGGTCGCTGTGAAGGTGACTTCTTCACTGGCGCAGCATCTAGCTGCGGTTGTAAGATCTCAGGTTCAATAAAACTGATTTTCTTTGGGTTATTGAAATTAGTTCCTTGTGCTGCTGTATTATTTAAACATTCTTCCAGCACTTCCTGTGCATAAAGACATTTTTGGTGACTATACATTGCTTACATGGTCGAATTTCAATTTAGCAAAGTTTCAGTATAATGAAGTAAGTTGCTGATTTTACCAAATTTGTTATATCAACGTTTAACTGTATTTAGAAGATCAAATTGTGACTTTGGACCGATACTTATTCTCGTTTCACGCTTTTTTCTGTTTTCTCTGTGCGAATGATGAGTGCAGTGCTGCTAAAGGTTCTAGGTTTTCATGGGCACCTCGAAAAATAAATGAATTGAGTCAAATCATCGACTGTGATTGCTTATCAGGGTCAGCAGTCATACAAAATTGAGGCAAAGGTTTCTTTGTGTTCTTTTACCAGCTTCTCTGCAACCTGAATGTTCTGGAGGGATACAGCATGGAAATCGACATCTGGATGGAGAAATTCAGGCAGGGACAGTGCTTGAACTTGGTCCATCTGCTTCTGGCTGCAGTCCAGCTAGTTGTCACTGATTCGAATCGCCTCAACTCAAAGGTCATGCGCTGTGTCATGAATAAGGCAACCGCAGCTGGTGGGCAGTCTGCTATGGACCTTTGGAGTGAGTAGGCTAGGTCTATCATTGTGTTTTGCTTCCTGATACGATTGACAGCTTCCAGAATTGCAAATGAGTTCAGCGAAATCCTGCAGGGCGGTTGAAGGGTTATGAAAGGGATAATTGACAATCACCTGATTGTAGCCGAAGCCACAAGAAAATTCATACGGATGGAGTTCCTTTTGTGGCTTCGGCTACAATCATGTGGTTGTCAGTTATTCCTTTTGTAACCCTTCTGCCACCTTGCAAGACCTTTCCGCCAGCTTGATGATGTTATGATGTCGTCACATGACATCGTGCCATGACATCGTGTCATCGTGTCATGTAATATAAACACTGGAATAGTAACGACGTCGATATAGTCGTCACACCCAAACACGCCATGCTTTCGCATTCAATGCAATTATGGAGACGGGTGCCTCTAACTTTTGTACTCACTGTATCAAAAAGAAATTAATGCCATTAAACTACTAAGAGCATCTTGTGATATTGATAAATCTTTGTGTCGAATTACTTAAAAACTATCAGAAGGTCTTTAGTTGCTTGTACAACTTCTTTTTTCGCAGGTCTACTCGAGCAAAATGAAGCTGCTGCTGAGAATGCCAAAGAGATGGAGTCTTTTGGAGCCAGGTGAGCAGTTTTCGTAGGATACTGTAGCGAGTAGTGAACATACCCTGCCTTGATTCGTGAAAAGGATTCTAGTGCTTACTACGGACTGGCAACATTGATCCAGCATTTGATCGCATTGTAATGCTTGTCTGATGCAGTTTTTGAACAATGCACAAGAGTATTGCTTGAATTGATTGAAAAGCCTTTGTGCAGATACATTGTGCAGAAACGAAAAGAATTATTATTTTTTTAAATCTCCTTTTCATTTATGCCATTAACCACCTATCCATCCCTTCATTTTTATATCTTTTTGTGTGTGAAGTGTATCTTTGTGTATCGCAATATGAATCATATGAACCTTGCATAGTGGCCATTTTGTGCATGTTTTAGCATAAAGGTATTGTACTAAAAGACAAGACATTATGAGGGTAAAACAGGCGCAAATGCAGGCACTTAAGTTATATACTGCACAGCTTAGTGTACAACCAGTAATAATGTAAATAACAATGAAAGATCTGTGGCAAACACTGATCAGAACTGCTGTTGGTTGGAATTAATGATGAGTTGAGTTGTGACAGCGTGTACAACGGAATCTCGGTAAACGAAAGTGGCTTAAACAAAATGGCTGCTTAAATGAAACAGTGGCCTTTAATTTGGTTGGTTTTGTATTTGACTTCCGTGCTCCTATGCAACGCTCTCAGTAAACGTTACCGTCATTAAGTGGAACATACTTTTCTGGTCCCTTCATGTTCCATTTAATGAGTTTCTACTGTACACTAATGCAACTCTAAGGGAAAAGCGTAATTGGTACATTATGAGTCTGTAATTAGTAGAAGCGTTAACTGTTGGACAAGTTGTTGCTACATTTCAATGAGGAAGTGTGGAGAATTGCCAGTGATTAAGTGCACCAGTGAAAAGAGCACAGCTACTGACAGGAAAGGCGCTCTTTCCTGTCAGGGCCTGTGTTTTTTCGTCGGTGTACTTATTCATCAGCAATTTTCCACTCTTTGTCCTTGAACTTTAAATAGTAAAATGGCTACTCTTTTGGTGATGGAAAGTTTAGCAAGTCATGCTTGAGTTTAGTGAACTGTTTAAGAGCCAACAAAAACTGCATTGCATTCTGAAAGAACCAGACTCAGCATAGCAAACATTGAGACCTTTATACTTTATATGCATCCAGATGGCCCAAATACAGTAAAAGCGCGTTAATTCGGATTTCATGGGACCAGAAAAAATGCCCGAATTAACCGTATGCCGAATTATCGAATGTATCAAGAAAACAATAAACAAATGTCTGTTACATCAATAGACTTTCATTTTCGTGATGAATACATAATTTCTGTACTTGTTTTACTTGAGAGCAGTGTAAAAGCCTCAATTTTCATCATCCTGTGACATTGTCTACAGTGCAACCATGGCGCCAGACTCACATGTTTAAGGGGGGACGTGGCAATGGGAATGGTAAATTTGGTCAAAATGTTCAGTTTTTTCATTTATTTTTTTCTGCAATCCTGAGACCATGTTTTACGTCGTGGTGCAAATATTAGACCAAAATAAGCCAGTAGGAAGTTGAAAAAGAAAAGCATTTTACATGTGCTGTCATCAAAAACGATGAGAAAATTGGGCGTTAGAACAATGCAAATCTGCAGTTTTCCCCCTTGACCCAGTGCCATCATATTGGCGTCCATCATAAAGAGGACAGATAGAGCTCAAGATAGCCACAAAGCTACATTCTCCAAGGAAAAATAAAATCAGCTTCCTTCTGAGTTCCCTTTTCTTATGCTTTTAGCTCCATTTCTTTGAGCTCCATTTTCTCAGCTTTCATTTTTGAACAGTTGCTGTCAGTCATCCCTGTGCCATTTCACAACAAATAAAGATATGACCATTCCGTTTTCTGCGCTTAGATCCCGAGACATTGACGAGTGCCGTAAAGCTGTCCATATTTGTCTGCACACCATACAGATTTTTATAATTGGCTTTTTGTAAAAGTTGTTAGTAAGACAATGAGTACAAGAAATTTCAAAGATTTTTTTTGGGTGCTTATTTGAATATTAAAATATAAACCAATAGCTTTACGGCACAGTATGGGCCCTTGTGAATATGCTTATGCAAAAATCTTGATGAACTTTTGTCTAATTCATTAATTAATTTTGGGATGACAGTGAGAGTCAATCAAGTGTTGTAACTCAAAAACTACAACAGATAGCACAACATATCACATCTGCATGCCAAATTTCATCACTTTATCTCCATAAATAATCGGGGGGTGTGTAAACAAACCTACGTCACGAGTTTGTGTTGGCTGGTGGCTGGTTGTGCCCTTGCGCTTGTGCCGTGCTACCTGCCATTTCTTCCTCCGTGCCTGCGGCTTGGCGTGTTCTAGTGTGTTCTCTTCCGCTGTTCGCTCGTTGTGCCCGTTGGCAGATGTTATGGCTCGCTCACGCTAGCGGCAAGCCTGCCGCAACGGCGTGGTGCCGCAGAACGTCGGCCGTCGCCGCACGCGCGAGAGCTGTCCAACTTGCACGGCAAGCTTCGCCGGCGAGGCATTCGCGCCTCCGAAAAACATGGCAGCACTGCCAAAAGCGGTTGTCGTCCACTTCGAATCTATCAAGTGGCCGCCGTGTGCTCTGTAACGTGTAAGTTCCGAACTGATGCTTCCATTTGCTTTAGATTCATGTCCTTAAGCTTCGACAGCAATGTATTCGTCCCGATTCGGCGCGTTTTTGAGAGCCATAGTCAAATAATCGATGCTGTAAGCTTAACTGGTTCGTGGTCAAATGTGACCGAATTAACGAGAGTTTGATGTCATTAAACAATGCATACGTGCTGTTTGGGACCAGGGAATACGATCTGAGTTATCCAATTTTCCAAATTAACGATTTTTTACTGTATAGGCAACGGCTTTTGAAATACATGAAGCTATTACCTGAGGTGTGACACCTGCAATCAATTTAAAGAATTTTCTATATTTGGATTAATTTTCTTTTTTTCTCTTACTGGTGAGAAGATCCTTAAATACAAATATGAAAAAGAAAAATGTCTAGGTTTTGCTGCAACGTTAGCACTGCTTTAGTTCCTGTGATAATTTTTTATTTGCTTGTTGAATAGGATATGCTAGTTTGTTGTTGGATGCTTTTAAAACTCCCATTTCTTGCATTGCTTTTTTTTCTTTTCAGTACATACTTCAGTCCCCTTGTTCCAGCTGCTATGGAGTGTATAAAACATTCTACTGATGCAGGTGAGTGGCTTTGCCTTTTTGTGTGCATTGGTGCTTCATTAGCTGATAAATTTATAATGCCATGTACAGCATGCCTATGTCATAGCTATAGCTTACTAACTGTACAGGAGAAAGTTGGTTTAATATGTAATACAAGTGGGAAGGGCTGTTAAAGGACTTCGAGAACTCATCTTAATTGTAGTATCTGCTTCTAGTGATTTCCAAGACAGTTTCTGTAATCTCGATCTCTTTTAGCTTTCAGGAAGTCTTGACAGCAGTAAGTGTTACGTTTTTTTTTTTTTTTTTCAGTTTTCAACGCATCTGTAGCTTTCACATTAAGTAGGATGTGTACCGCAAAACCGGCCGCATTTCAAATGGGGTGCATTTCGATGGGTTTGAAATGCAAAAGGCAACCATATACGTAGACTTCGTTGCACCTTAAAGGACCCCAAATGATTGAAGTTTAAACAGAGTTCCCACCTACTACATGCCTCATGATCGTGTTGTGGTTTTTGGTACGTAAAACTTACGAATTAACTTGGCACGAATGTGAAGAGTGGCGGCGACGCCTTTGTTTCGACTTGGCTGCCCCCTACAGTTTTCTCACTTCTTCATTTTTCCCCATGACTAGTTCTTGCTCCATTGTTCCCGGAAACCATGCTAATAATTTTAATTAACTTCGGAATTAACGGACATATTTGAATAATAATTGCATATTTGGAATCAGCAAAGAAAACTAAACATGACTGTGCAGTTTCATTAAATTTGGTAAAGGGAATCTCGATGATTTTTAAAAACCCACTTCCCCCCTTAAGGGAGGATTTGGGTCTTGAAAAAATGTGTTTTTATTTATTATCTTATCTTGATGAAAATTGGCATGCATGTGCATCATTAAATAAAGATTTCAAATCTGTTTGCAGATTTCAAATATCTCATTCAGGAAGGAAGTTAAGACAAAATTCCACATTGTAATTAGGTAAATTCTTATGGGTCATTATGGCAATTTTCAGTTCAGAAGGCTACATTTCAGAACTACATGGTTCTTCTAAAAGGTCCACCCCAAAAGCTAATTAAATATCAAAACAGCAATTTCATTGATCAGAAATAATTTTCAAACTTGGAAAAAGTGCTTAATATGCACTGATGGGCTAGTTGGTGAGGCATGATATTTGATGAAGCAGCACACAAAGGACACAACCACACACACATAACCAGTTCTTGTGTTTGCGTCTTTTTTATGTGTGTGTAATTGTGTCCCTTTGTGCGCTGCTTCATCAAATATCTTGAAACAAGTGAGACCCTCATCCCCCCATAACTGACAGATATGAGTTTCTCAGTTTAACAAAACCAGAGCCTTGTGGACGTCTTGAATCTGTGAGTGGTTTAGATGATTGTGCCCAACCTTTGCGGGTCGCAGTTCGTTTCACACGACTTTCTGTCTGCAGTGCACAAGAGCTACGTCTACTCGGTCATCAAGACAATCCTGCATCACCAGCAACGCCCTGTGGTCTTCTGCAACTTTCTGCACAGACATTCGCAATCACTTTCAAAATTGCTCCTCGGCTATGTCTCCATCTGGTCGTCGGACACTTTGCCAGTGACGGTGAGCGACTACTTAATCTGTGCAACAATAGACCCTTTTCATAATTGTAAAGCTAGCTTTCCTGCGATGCACTTAGTCCAACTAATGGTAGCTGGTCACTTCTGCAAGCAGCATGTTCAAGTGAAGTTTGCTTGTGCTGTGACGCGGAAAATGTAGACTCGGCTCTCTTGATATAAACATGCATAATGGACAAGCCCCAGCACATGCAACTAGGACCTCCTCTTCAGTTGAAGCACTACAGGTGCCACCATTAGTTGGGCGAATGTGCAGCGCTGTGAAGGGCACTTGCAGATTATGAAAAGGGTCTATTACAGCAACTATTACGGCAGCAAAAATGGCAGTCGCGCAACTGTCGGGTTTTCTATGATAGAGAAGTGGAGCCTATGAAATAGGCATGCACGAATATTCGAGTGCTTCAAATATTCTAAAGAATATTACAGTATTTGAATTTGCCTCGAAGTGAATTTTAAATTTCCGAAATTTCATAGTGTTCGAAACGAACGAATTGATGTATTTTACTGCATGTAATCCCCCTGCAAGCATGGTTTCTTTCACCGCATTATGCGGCTGCTGTGCCATAAAACCACCTATCCAGGGGAAATCCGCACAGCTGTGCAGCCACACTTCAAGGTTAAATTTACATATCACCTGGAGCTCAATTAATTTTTTTAAAGTTTAGAAGCGCGTTATGCAAGCCTATATACACTAATGAGAGCAAATTTTTAAAGGTAAAGTATTTTATGGCATATAACTCGCACTTTGCTATTATTCAAGTCCTGCTCCTATTCAAGGTTGCTTCCACTTTGCTTTGGACCAAAAAGTGGCACTCGCGCAAGCTTTATCCTGATTCTCAAAATTATTGTGCAAGTAAGTTGGGCCATGACAAAAAGGCTCATTTTTCTTTATAATATGTGTTATATATACTGTTTGAACTATTTCATTCCAAATCATTCGACCAAACTGCTATTCACTTCAAATTAGCTTCGAACCTCAAATTTACTGTTCACCCATCTCCAGGGGCGTAGGCAGAAATTTTTTTCCGGGGGGGGGGGGGGGGGGCATTTCCTTGATCTGAAGATGGGACCGGGCAGGTAGGTGTGGTCGAGTGTCATTTTGTGCTCTGTATACCACGGCAAAAAAAAAAAAAAAAAACGGAGGGGGGGGGGGGGGCACGGGCCTGGTGTGCCACCCCCTGGCTACGCCACTACCCATCCCTACTATGAAATGTACCTTCACAGAGTACTATAAATTTTATGAACTTAATCACACATCATACACATTGTCATCATGGTAGACGCATCTTTATACAAGATTTACATAACATGATTCGTTGCAGCAGCCTCAGCTAGAGATCTGGCAATTGTTCAATGAAAAAAAAAAAAAGAAAAAAAAGGGGGTGTGGTATAAACTTCCTTAAAACACAGTAAACCTAGCAGATATCCAGATGACTATGTGTGTATTAATACGGCACATTACAAAAGATGGATGAAGGACATACATAAGGTCAAGGTATGTTCTCATGTCGAACTAACCAGCCAGCCGGCATATATTTATGGCCTTTTGAGAACCTTTCTTCACCGCAGCGTGCCTGCACACGAACAAAATCATTGTCAGTTTGGCACAAAATTGAAGAAAAAATATTTGGTTTGGGTTCTTCCTCTATCAGTCAGCCTTTCTTTTCCAGATAAATGGAAATGAAGTTTACAAATAGTGGTAGTAGTAGTTGTATACACTACATCTTTCTTTAACTAACCTAATGCTTTTAGTGTTCCTTATAAGCCAGGAAAAACTGTCCTTTCGAATGGCTGTTATGCCAGCAACATAAAGAAAAATATAACATGCATGGGGCGAAAAAAATGTAGCATGTCTCTTATGTTTGCAATGAAAAAAATGTTAGATGTGCGGAATTTGTTCCTTCAAAGAGAAATTTATTCGCAGTGCATGTAGTCATCACTTGCTGGATTCTTGTCACTGTCGATTCACCATACCATGTTGTGCCTGTTTACCATGCCATGTTGCGCCTTCAGTGCTTAAAATAACTTTTCGAGATATTGCCTCTGACAGCTCTGACAGTTGGCTGTTGTCACTGCCACAAACGCGGTTTAGTCTTCTTTTTTCCCCTATCATAAAACGCAGGAAGCATCCCGACCCATTTTCTTGGTAGTAAGAAATAAGAAGGTGTGTCTTACCTTCTGCTTAATATGGTATGTGAATTCATGTTCTAGTATGTCACGCTTTTCATGTTCTGTTTTGTTGACAGAGGCCAATGCAGGAAGAGGGTGTGACGGAATTCTTTTCTGCTGCTGAGTATCAACTGGAGTGCATGTTTCTAGACATTCTCTACGCCCCAAAGCATGCGAAGAAGATGGTGTCTTCGACGGAGCAAAGTACCGTAGATGTAACATCCTGCAGCCTAAATGAATGCAGAAGTTTGTTTTACCAAGCGATGCTCTACGCACGGAGACTCCTTGGGAATAAACGCGTGAGTGAATCGTGTGAACTTTGTATTGGAAGACACTGCCTTGTTAACTAGAGTAGTGCTGAATCGCAATTGCTGTTCACCAAAACATTTTAAGGGACAGCGTAAATGGATATGTATAAACTGATGCATTGTATGTTCGTCCTGTTGCACAGTGGCAGACAATTTGGCAGTGACACACGCAGCAACCCCAGAGTATTGTGCCGCCATACCCTGAGATCCCTTCAAATGCATTAGGATATGCAGAAAGAGCAACAAATGTCTCACGCACGTGATTTGTATCTGTTTGGCAAAAAAAAGTACTTTGCTGCAACAACATTCAAATCCCTATTGGTAAACCTTCGTTAACTTAAACTCTCATGTCTCGGAACACTGACTAACCATTTTCATAATTCAGTTGGATATGTCGGCTATAGTTTGTATCTTTTTGAGGTTTACTTCTGACGCAAAATTTAGAAGAAAACCTATTGTAGACAAACGAAGTTGCCACCAAAAGTTCAGTTTCTCGCGGTGCCATTCGCACATGTATGTACAAATTCCTGAGCTCTCAAGTTGCATTGCATAAATTGATCTAGCTTAGTTATAGTTTGAGCTGTCTCCTGTCGGATAATTTCTATCTTATACTTTGAGGCTGACTTTTCCATGTGTTCTTCTTCCTTTTCCCTTCTTTCTTATGTGACTTCATGCTAACAAGCACTTACCATCACTTATGTCTTTTTTTTCTAGACTATGCGAGGATTTCTTTCTGTGGTCCAAGTCCTAAAGGATGTTTTCGAACGTGCCATTGAACTGAGGACAGAGAAGGAGGAGCCTTCTGCGTTGCTTGATGCTCTGCTTCGTGACGACATGACCCTCTCGGTTTATCTCCACGATGTGCAAGATGGCCTGTATCTTGTCGCACAAGACTACTCATCCTTCGTGCTCGACACCATCATCCAGGTGATGCAGGTGTGTGTGAAAAATCTTGTATTTTTCAGATGACCCCCATTTCACTGGCTAGTCGATGTTACGAAGTTACTGAATGAGTAATCATGCTGAAATATAAGATGAGTCTTGTTTTTTGTACGAACAGGCGATGCAATTGAACCGTCGACTATATTCTGGCAACTGATAAATGTGCTTGCCATTATCGTTGTGCTTTGAGTGCGATAACCTTTATTGCCCGAGCACGAGTATCGGCACTATATGGTTAGCTACCGTCACTACAATAGTGCAGTGTTATGTGAAGAGTTATGATATCACTTGCAGTACCCCTCTTGCTCGATCGATTCAGTGCCTCATACGTGCATGCATGCATGCATGTACACGTACTCACACACTCAGTTCCTTTGTTTTATGTCACATTCATACAACTCTGCACGTTTACCATGGACGTACGCGAAAAAGTAAGTTTGATGTAGTATTATCTAGGGGTGTGTGAATATTCAAGTTTCAAATTCGAATAGAATAATTCGATTAGACTTTCATATAGCTAGTAATCTAAGTTTCGAATAATTCGACAGGACGAATATGTAAAAAAAGACAAAAACCAATGGTGCAACTTGGTTAGAGTGGCTAAAAATAACGCTAACCTCATTACAGTAGGCCTTTCGTTAAAACTTGCACCGATATCCTGGTTCAAAATACTATAATAATATCTGGGGTTTAACGTCCCAAAACCACGATATGATTATGAGAGACGCCGTAGTGGAGGGCTCCGGAAATTTCAACCACCTGGGGTTCTTTAATGTGCACCTAAATCTAAGTACACGGGCCTCAAACATTTTCGCCTCCATCGAAAATGCAGCCGCCACGGCCGGGATTCGATTCCGCGACTTTCGGGTCAGCAGTCGAGCTCCATAACCACTAGACCACCGTGGTGGCGCCCTGGTTCAAAAGTGAGCGCATGTTTATTTTAAAGGAGCTTATGTTATTTTCGCACGTCAAAAAGGAACACACAAGAAAAATGTCAAGCCCTTCACAACTTCGCTTCCGAAACAAAGGCACGGACTTCTTGTGTAGTTTGGTTGCATGTGCCGCAAGCGCCGTAAAATGTACTGACTTTGGCCCGCGAAACCTTCGGTGATTGGCTTCACTTGTGAAAAATTTGTTCACACTGTGCAGTCACTACTGCTGCACTGCACCACTCGTTCAGAAACTCCCATCGTTCTGGCGTGCAGTTAAAACACTGCTGTGAACGGGTGCCCGAATATTTTTGGGCCCGGAGCACGCATGACGATGAAGCACAACATTATGTTGTCAGATGAGCTATATTGCGCGACCATATGGAAAAAAAACTAGCTACCGTACCTCCCTCTGTTAGCCGTTAGGAGGTTAGGAGTGCTGCTAATGACTGGAATGGCAGCTCTTCTATACTCGCGGACAACTTTTCTTGGCAATGAAGGGAAAGCTACAGAGTTAAACTACGCTTGTGCTACCGCTGAAGAATATAGTCCCACAATTGCGTCTGTGTTTTCTGCGTGAGAATAAAAAGCAACAACATTGTCTTATTTTCTACGGGACGCTGTTTGAAAAGAGGGTCAGCATGCACCAGGGAGATATTTATATTTGTTTTACTTTATGCAGTGTCATTTCGCGTTTTTGCGCCTGTGAAAACATCGCACCTTTTACGTGCACCTCACAGTCAAAATGGCGTCTTCGTCTTCAGGTGAGCGCTCGTCACCCTCCAGCTTTTTCTACGACTCGCCGAAGGAGCTTGTGACGAATTTCACTAACAAATGGCTGTCTGAGCCTGTGACGGGCGCTCGAATAATCAAACAGCCGTCACAGGAGATACCGTATTTACTCGAATCTAGGCCGGCCCCTGAAATTCGCAAGGCCAGAAAAAAAAAAAAAACCTTAATCATTGTACTCAAATCTAAGCCGACCCTCCCCCCACTTTCGCACATCGTTTTTTCGGAAAAAACATCGGCTTAGATTTGAATAAATACGGTACGCAAAATTCACAACCAAAACTAACTTCAAAACACGCGCCAAACTGGACTACTTCGCGGAGCAGTACATGTGCAGTTGCTCCGCCCCCGTAGCCTTTCCTTCATTGCCAAGAAAAGTTGTCTGCGAGTATATCAGCATGCCTGCGCGCCCATAAAAGCTGAAAAAAAAAAAGCCTTCCCGAACAAGTGCGTAATAAAGCTGTCACCATGCCATAGCATCCCTGATTTTTACATTGTCTTGCCATAACTGGTGGTACACGTTTCATGTAAATAAGATTGATAAATAAGGGTAGCCCAGTGAGTGCATGTTTTCAACTGCGGGAAACACTGTAACATCACGGTGAGAGAGCCTGAAGCCAGGCCATGCAGAACAGTTTGTGTTTCTTCATGACAGTTTGTAGTCTTTTGGAAGCAGTCACTCACTGTGTTATGTGTTCATGAGCGGATGTCACTTCTTTGTTTTTTCTTTCAATTTTCAATAAAATCTTTTGTATTCAATATTCGATTTGATAGGCAATATTTTTGGCCACTATTTGGCACTATTCGATTCGAATTCGATTCAGTATGAAATTTCAATATTCGCACACCCCTAGTATTATGACATGCATGTCTTCTGGGGCATTGAGCTGAAGCACGCTAATAAACTACATGAATAATGCGGCAGCATGAAAAGTGCACATGCTATGTGAACAAGTGCATTAGTTACTGAAGGTAATGGTAACACTCTATGATAGATCTAGAACACTTGGGTACCTTGCCTCTTGAAATTTCGTCTACTGGAAGGGCTCTGGTTGAAGCTAGTTGGTCATGCCCAGCACCGTAGGACGGCGGAGGAGAGGAGCGACATGATCGGACATGAGGATGGCAGAAATAGGCGAAAAGCCCGCGCAATGGCGAAGGGCAAGCCTCAATCCTCACAACATGTTGAAGTGAAACCTGCTTACTGAGCAACAGAAATGGTCAATGGGATGCGCATGAACACTGATACAAGCATGAATGTCACTGCTTAAACATTAACGGATGAACGCATGAACAAAAATGTTGCAGAAATTGATGAAAGGTGGGGTCATATAGAAGTAATCAGGTTGAAAGCTTGAAAGGTAGCTTTGCAGCAATACGAGAGTTGTATGAGGTGAAGCATATTGAAAATCTGAAGGGGTCACTTTCAAACTGACGTTAACTGTATTTTGTCTTTGGGAAGTTCGAATAGTTCGAATAGTAAAATTCGAGTGCGAATCGAATCGAATAGCAAACGCTATTCGAAAAATATTTGAAATTTCGAATATTCGCACGCCCCTAATTTTTTGCTTTTTCTTCCAGTGTACTTCTAGCATACCAAAGGGGCTGCAAGCTTCTTTGTGCTTCCTCAAGGATAGGTCACTGAAGAAGATCTCTGCGGGTACATTGCCAAGAGAGATAGACAGCAGCAAGGTGTTGCAGGCGTTCAGCGGTGTCTTCAATGAGTCGGACATTCTGGCACTCCTTCAGGCAGTGGGGCCAGTACCATCCAGATGCAAGAAGAATGTGGGACCACTGCTGAGCACTTGGCTTACCTGCACTTCCAAAGGAAGTGAGCAGGACACTCCACTCCTTTCGGCCGAGGTCATTCAGAACATGCTGTCGTCCATCCTTGAGAGCCAGGACAACGTGTCCTTGCTGGAAGCCTTCCTGCGATTCCTCGAGTTCCGGCCTGTCTACGTGTTTGCTTTAAGGGCCGGTAAGTTTCTTGAGCTTATGACCGTTAAAGAGACGGTAGAAGTAGAAAGTTTTAGCAAGTCCGGTATTCCAGCATTGAAAATGGGTGATAAATAAAACAACAAAAAACAAATGCACATGCACATGTGTGTATATACAACATGCATGCATCATGTGTGCATGCATGCATGTATGCACACACATGTACATACAGCAAAGCAAGCAGACAGTGTATGTATGCATGTATGTAAGGAAGTCAACTGCCGATTTATCGGACATGCTTGAAAATTCGGAAGCTTTCGCGGCACCGTCACAAGCCCCCTAGACGTCTATGTATAAGAACGTCTGAAATTTCGGACACTTAAACTCTTCGACGTCTTGACTTTCTGCCCAAATTGCAGGTCCGAAGCGGCATTAGTTGAAGTCCCCACCTCTGCCGCGTCTATCATCTCGTAGGTTTGAACCAGCGGCCAGCGCTTTCGTAAGTCTATCTCTTCGCGGTCGTAGCAGTGTCCTAAAGTCGGCTTTGCCGCAATGCAGAAAGTGTTATGGGGTGAAGCAGACCGGAAATTCGAAGGGGCCATCTTCACAGTGCATTGTGGCGATGTCCTTACGAATAAGCACTGGAAATGCACGGAGGCGTGATTGAGGCAGGCGGCAAGTGCGCCAGTACGACTTAATCGCTGACGACCCTTTATTATAAGCATCTTCAGCTACCTGCTTGGTAGTGCATGTGGCCTAGCGCAGTGGCGAGCGTATTGAACACTTTTAGTTATAGGCGACAACCCAAATGCATCATGCCGCCGTTCTTGCCAATCTTTCTAGATTAGGTTGGTTTTTGCTTCCTCTCTGTGCGAGACCACTGAGTGCACCGTTGCCTTCACGAATGAAAGCAGCTTGCCATTGCCGCAACGGTGTGGTCATACACGTTTAAGGCAAATGCGTGCGTGCAGTGGCAGCGTCAGGTCAGTACGAGACGTGCTGCACACAACTAAGAATGATTTGCTTCGTGCGCCAGCAAATGCTGCGTGTTGGCAGAGATTTTCGTGCAGTAGCGCATCGGGGAAAGCCGGACGAGTCGTCTGCTCTTCCACCACAGCCTTGGTGTTCCGTGTTATCGTTTCCAAACGCTCCATGTGAGAGAGCTGTAATCTATTCTGTGCGTTGCTGGTATATCGACGGCACTCATCACGAGATGCAAATTTTCAATTGGCACGTAGTTAAGCGGGGTTTGCGGCAGGTACCGAATCTTTTCTCAAGAGCTTGGGCACGCACCAAAATGCCTGATAAGTGTACTGGGAGGCATTAAAGCTTTCGGACGTGGCTAAGGCAATTTGACCACTGGAGCGGAATAAAAAATCATCAATTCGTTTTTTTGGACGATTTCGCAGTCCCTAGGGAGTCTAAAAAATCGGATGTTGTATACATACATACGCACTGCACACACACAGACACACAGACAGACAGAAATAAAGAAAGAAAGATAGAAGGAAGAAGAGCTATGTCAACAGGAGAAATCATAAAGTTTGCCTGCACTGTCTCTTTGGTGAACTGTTTATTAACCTAGCCCCCCATACTGGCGCAATTTAGTAGCATGTATGCTCTGGCTTTCTTGCACAGATGACCTCAAGCGTTTGTTGGAGGACCAGACTTCGGCAGGAATCGACATTGTCAACTTCCTGATGAAGCACAACATTCAGCATCGGCAAGACCTGCAGCAGCTGATTCCTGGCTCATTCAAGCCAATGGTGTCACACCTCTCAATGGCCAGCCTGGCAGGCTTCCTGAGAAGCCTCTGTCTTGGTCTGACTCGGGAGAGCGCCCCGAGGAAGCTTGTCGGATGGCTCACCAAAACCTTTCTTGTGCTGCCCAAGCGTGCGTGCGCCCTGAAGAAGGGCGTGACACAGCAGGTGCTTGATGACATGACATCATGCCTGAGCGCGCTGATGAAGCTTGGCCAACTTGGCAAGTAATTTTTGCTAAAGAAAAAAAGTTATTATTTTATCTTTTCTTGTCTTTGTTGTGTGGTAATGCAGATACTATATTGCTGACTCATGGCAATAAGTTATGCGTGTACAATCTCCATGAGTGCAGGCTTGCACTCCGCATGGAGCCGAAGGACAGCTAGACAGTGGCTACACAAGCCTGCTTAAAATTACGTGAATTTGTTGCATAGCATTTGGTTTGTTATATGACTGTGAAAAACATCAATTGAAAAATGTCACATAAGCTGGGCATGTTAAGAGTGTAAGATTGTTGAGTGTAAGTTTCGTATTCCTTCATTACTGTAGAAACGTCTTCCACTTGAAGGGTTCTACACTCAAAACTGGATATAACGAACACGGATATAACTGAATTATTGGTCATAACGAAGTAAATGAAGAATAGTCTTGTCATAAATACGGTGTTACAAATTAACGTTTATAACGAATTTTTCGGATATAACGAAGTTATTTTCGTGGCAGATGTGACTTTGTTATAATGAGGGTTTGAGTGTATTTGAGTCACTTGACAGCTTTGAGCTACGTACTTGCTGGTACGGATTTTTAAACTTAAGCTGTTGAAGACAGCGAGGTGTATTGTGGGGCTGTGCCAATGGTTTAGGCACATTTTTTTCTTTTGTCCGCAGTGTTCGCACGCAAACTATTTAGTCCAAAAAAGCAGGAATGAGACAGTAAGCGAACTGGACTGAAATGCCTTGAGTAGTTCACACTAATACTGCATGATTTATGCATCATTGTATATGCATCGCTGTGCATGCACATAGTACTGAAACATACTATTCATTTCACTCTTTCAGGAAGCGACAGCGTTGCAAAACTTGTAGAAATTCTCTCGGACACTACTGAGCATGAGCTCCAGTTGGCACTGTTAAACACGCTCTGTCGCAGCATGAGTGAGGAGCTCTTCGATGGCTCTGTCTGTGACTCGTGCCTCCACACTCTGCTCCAGTGCGTAGCCAGCTTGGCAAGCAGTCACGCTGACCTTTCTGAGCATGTTCTCCAACAGTTGCAGGAGGTTGTGGCCACTGCAAAGGCGAGTAACGGCTGTGGAATTCTGAATCTTCATTTGTTTTGTCATTGTTTGTAATAGCAATAGAAATGGAACTATACTCTTTTTCAACCTAAGAAAAAAAAATATGTCAGCTCTGCCCACAGGCATTGCTGTCCCTCCCACAGATAAAATTTGCATAAGCGCTACGTCCAGTAGCGCTTAATCATTTTCGTGATATTTGGTGCTTTCAGATAGCTGACTTTCCCATACAGACCCACGCTAGTGTTGCTGGTTTTAGGTCAGAAATGTGAACGTCCTGGTAAATTTCGTCAGAGATTTTGACATCGTTGCTCAGCCAAACGTAATGCTTTAGGTAGTAACGATGAACCTTTAGCTCTTAAAGGGACAATAAAGAGCAAAGCAATTTTCCTCATGTTAGTAAAGTACTCTTTCGCGATACCGAAAACACCACGCTTGCTGCGAGAAGACGGTTAGTAGGGGGGAAAACGCGCAAAAAACAAAATGTGGGTGGGCGATGCCACCTTAAAGTTTCCGCACCATTTGCCGTGACGTCACATGTTCTGAAGCGCCTACTAGTGACTACGTAGTTCCTAATCGGTAAAAATGAATTACATTGTCCTCTGAGGGGGCCATAGACTTAACATACCAAGCTTGGAGTAATTTTGTTGAGCCAATGGCACCAAAATACGATAAATACAGTTTGAAATCCGTGACGTAGCGTGGGGAGATTTCGGCGTGAAATTTAAAAACGAAACTTTGAACTTGATTTTCTCCTCTATTAATAAACCCATGATGGCGAAATTAATGATATTAGAGTTCTCAGAGCACAATTTATCGATCTAGGCCGATTCATTGTTTCTCTTTAGTGTCCCTTTAATATCCGTAGTATTTATATTAGCCGAGAAAAAGTACTTATGGTTCAAGCGGAAACCAGCTAGCATGACTGCCTTTCACAGGTGAAAGGCAGGCGCACCCAGGTGCTGTGGGTGGAGCTGCCATTTCTTCTTACGCTGTAACCGAGTGTAGTATGAGTAGCATAGCAGTGTGGTGGGTGCATCACCTTTTACGTAAAATTAACGCCTGTTTGAAGTCAACTGTTTTGTACTTGGTAAGATTTCAGATTTTGGTGCAAGCGAATGGCTACAAATGCGAGTTCAACAGGTTCAGAAGAATTGAGGTTCATTCTCATGCCTTTGGGGTCGCCCTGCTTTCTAGCCAGCCTGGGAGATCACCTTCACATTGTGAACACCATATAGTTTCATGTGCACTGCTTTGACCTATGACGAAATGTGTCACAGCTACTTCAGGTCCAGATAAAGCACAAGAATGGCTTACATTAAAGGGACACTAAAGAGAATGATTTTTCTCGTATTAGTAAATTACCCTCTGGATACCAAAAGACACCACACTTGCTGCGAGAAAATGCTTGGTAAGCAAGAAAACGCTTGAACAGAAATTTCGGGTGGTGATGCCGCCTTGACGTTCCTGCACCAGTTGCCGTGATGTCATAGATTTTGACAGTGTCTACCAGGGCCTGTGTAGTTTCTAATTGGTTAAATTTAGTACAGTGTCTTCTGGGGGAGCCAGAGACTTGATATGCAAAGTTTTATGAAATTTCGTTTAGCCAATGTGGCCAAAATATGAAAAAAACACTTTGAAATCCATGATATTGCCATGGAGATATCGGCGGGAAATTTAAAAATCAAACTGTTGACATTGATTTTCTCACCTAATAATAAACCTATGGCGGGGAAATTAACGACAATAGTGTTTTCAGAGTACGATTTATCAGTTTAAACTAATTTATTGTTTCGCTTTAGTGTCCCTTTAACAAAGCATTATTTTGTTCATCGTGACCATACAGTGTGACTTAATAGGCTGTGCCCAGGAAGTTTTTTCAGTAGGGGTGGGCCGGGGGGAGGTTGTGTATAGAACGGCTAACTTTTGGCAACTGGCGGTCGCTGTGAAGGCGTGTGAACATTGAAGTATACCCGAAAAGTTAAAGCATGAAAAAATTTCGAGGGGGGGGGGTGTCAGAAACCCCTCAATCCCCCCCCCCTTCCCAGTTACCCTAGTTATGGCCCTGTCCACAAACTAGGGTATATTACCTCTTAGACACACAGCGTGGCCTCTGGTGTGCTTGGTTCTTGCTCATGAATTTACCCATGCTTGTTGGCCCTTCTAGGTTGTTGACCAGAGCATATTTGCAAGAGTGGTGCGTCAAGATGGACTCTGGCCTCAGTTTATCAAGGACAACTTGAAGACTGGCTTTCGGTGAGTGTGGCTGTTTGCAGTGTGGAGATAGCAATTTTGTATTGTCTGATTTATTTACTTGTTATCCTTGAAGGGATGTGCACAAAAGCACTTATCTTGTCTAGACTATCGTAAAAATAGAGCGCTCTAGCAAGTGATTTATTGAAAAGTTTTCAGTATTCATATGTGTGTGTGTGTACGTGCATGTGTGTGTGTGGCAGTCCATGATGTGTGCACATTATGGACTGCCACATGACGCATCCTATCATACTGTTAAATTTAAAAAACAAATTTCATTTTCAGGCAGTGGGACAAAGGTGTGTCGACAGCAGTAGCGTAGCCAGATATTTTTTTAGAAGGGAGGGGGGTTTAAGCCATACTTTATGTATGTTCGTGTGGGCATTTGTATGTGCCTGTATATATAAACATGCCAGATTGCAAAATTTCGGGAGGTTTAACCCCCCCTGCCCCCGCTGGCTATGCGAGTTGGCAACACACTTTTGGAGGGCTGCTTCAGAAAGAGGAAAAGCAGCGCTCTAAGTTTTGCTCTTATATAGGTGCATTAAAATGCTGTTACATTTTAGCAAGTGTGAAAAATGTTTCAGGATTATGCTTGGTGTAAATTTTGACTCCCCTCAATATACACTATAAGAACTGTCGCACCTTTTGGGGTGTCTTTCTGCCACTCAACTGTAATTGTGATCTATCTCGCATGCTTTTCCTTGTTTTTAACGCTGCATGCCCAGTACCTGCACGTCACAATTGATATGCGTGCTATCAGTGTGACGTAGCATTCTTGATAGAGAAGTAGCGAGCGCAGAGTTTGCTGGAAAGCTAGAAAACCAGACAGAAAGACTCTCCAAAGAGCGCAACTGTGAAAGACTGTTGAAAGGCTGTTTTTGTGACAGATTCTCCAAAGGGTGCAAATCTTATTAGAGTGCGGTGCATACAAGCATTGTTTGAAGAGTGCATTATCTTCTGTTCTTGAACGCCTTCAGGTCACAGGAATTTGGGCATACGTCTTTCGAGCTCCTCTCAGTGATATGCCAGAAAGTGTACAGTGTGGGGAATATTGGCGACATCAACCCTGCCTTATGCCGGGTGTACATGATGATGTTTGGCCACTCGAGGTTTCTGCCGCTGATGCTCGACACTGAACCTGCGGTGCAGGAACGGAAAGGTGCATAAACGGCTCTTGTTGTTCCTTTAGAGAGGGCGACATAATGTTGTTAATATCACTAGGCTTCAACTTGTCTCCTTCCTTCTACATTACAGACAAGATGTTAGAGCTTATGGCTGTCCTGGTTCAATGTGATCCGACACTGTGCAATGTTGAGCACATTCCCATATTCCTCAGTGCTTATGGAGCGTCCTTGTCCATAGTAGGTGAGTGCTTACCGTGGAGTGTGATGTTCACCACATGCTCCTGACCTAACTGTGCTTCTTGTAAGATTTTGGTTTTTGTTGCTTTTTTCTCACAGTACCAACTGCTTCTGTTGTAAGTCCATTGTTCTGTACTTTGCTCTTCTTTCAGACCAGAGGATTCTGTATCTTATGTTTCTTTATGAGAAGAATGGAGTGGATGTCTGCAACTTCAAGTAAGAGGGACAAAAACTGTTCATAGGGGGGTTCGGCTGTGTTGATTGCTTTTGTTGTGTCCAGTATTGGCAGGGTTGATGGACGTAAGACAAGACGGCGTCTAATGGACGCGGCTCCTTGATCTCGTCATGGTAGCCTGCTTCATGCTCCATTTAGCAGCTTGTTATATCACTTCAATCCATCATCCTGGACTACATGTGGCACTTCTTTCAGCCTGTAAGAGTTAGTGTACGCAGCTTCTCAGGCAGTCCGAGACAAGTTTCAGATTGCAGAAGGACATTGCCTATTTTGGAACACAATGAGTCAAATTTAAATTTGTCTTGATACTTAACAAGACGGTCTTTCTTTCAGTGCTCTCCATTGAGTAAATTTTGGTTTCACAACTTCCATTTGCTGAGCTTCTCTCGCAAGGCACTCCATGTAGATTCATCTAGCATTGTAAAACTATGTTCTAGTGCTTTGATAAAGCTGTCTGCTTGAAATGAGCTCCCATCCTTTATCTGTGTGCTGTGTCTGTCATTCTCTACCAGGCCGTTCTTGTGGGGCCCGTCGGCAGTGTCCTTCTACTCACTGCACAAAAAGGCCTCGGTCAGCCTTCTCAAACAGCCGAAGTCTGAGGAAGTGCTGAACCTGATAAACGAGGACAAGATGGCTGCCACCGTTCTACGCTTCCCATTACATCTACAGCTTGATGTATGTACCTCTCATGCTTTGATTTTAGCAAAATGTTCCGTTGCACGTATGTTCTTGCTATTAATGCAACATTTTGGCATGTCCATTTGTAACTTGGGTCTAGAAAGGAGTACAGTGTGTTATACCCATGGTATAATTGGGAAATGTACATGTGCAAGGAGTGCAATAATGGACAGGCAACCATCTGTGAACGTTTGTTTTTATCTAACTAATGGTATCATTTTGCTCAACTTTTTATGGCAGGTTTCAGTAACTTGTTTAAAATACAAAATTGACTCTGCAGATACTTTAGGCAACAGTAATTTTTTAAAAATATGTATATATATATTCATATTGAACAGCGCAAAAAACGAGACACAAAGGAGAGACTGCAAACACCAGCGCTCGTGTTGTGCAGTCTCTTCTTTGTGTCTCATTTTTTGTGCTGTTCAATATGAACCCCAAACAACTATCCCAACTCTCTCTTTTACTGCAGATATATATATATCTTTGCGTATACGCTATACATCTAATACATTTAAAAGCACCTATTGGCGGCCTCTGCTTGTCAAGAGCCATTCAAAAAGTGGCAATGTACCAATGACGAGGTGAACTCTTTTAAAGCCAAAAATATCGTGAATGCATGTGGCAAGCGGAGGCTTTTAAGAACCCTTAAGGGGTTAAAAGCAGCAAAAAAAAAAGAGACAGGCAGGAACTCTGGTGTCACTAATAAAACTGATTCATTTTGCACTGCTATTCAGGAATCAAGTTCGGAGAAATTATTTTGTCATAAGATCTCTGTTACAGGTGGCTTTAAATTGTGTTTCGAAGCATGCCTACATTGTGTGTTGTTACTGAATCTGCCTGATCTCATTCGCGCAAATGTGAACAATTGTACATCATTTGTACATGCTGCACTGTTCAAATGCACTCTGCAGGTTGTTCCATTGGAGAGTATTGCCAATCGTAGCCTTTATGACCCAAGGTTCCTGCTGCCCCTTCTTTTCACCCTACTGACCCCTGGTTGGTATTTTTATTTTAATTATCCTTTATCTGCGGGAAGCTTTACTGCTGTTGGTGATGTGTACTGGCTGCGGTTTTTGAAAACATCTGTGTCGGTGCAAAAGCAATGCAATTATTTCGTTGCTCATATTATGAGTAGTGTACGGTATACATTGAACTTTCCTTCGTAGTATGGATTCTTCTCTGTTGTCCTCACAAATGTGTTTTGAGCTTTTGAGTGATCAGCTAAATGAACTGTGTCACACTTGCCTCCTGTCCTTATCATGTGAAATCCTAGAAACTGTAAAAGAAAGAAATAACCTTGCTGCACATTTGTAAGTAGCTCCTAAAAAAAACATACAGATTAAAGATACATCATGTGGGAACAGAGGGCTGCATGTCCTTTTGCCTGAGATTGTGCTACAAATGTTGGAAACGACTCCATTGGTCATGGTACTCTTAGCTTAGGCCTTTAAAATTTAGGTCAACCTTGCATTTGCATTTTATACTGCAGGATTTACTGTCATATACACATTTGCCATTAAAGGGACCTCGTGATAATACTCAAGAGTGGTAGAGAATGTGTCTGTTGTAAACGGCATCACATCATAGTATAAGTCTTTTCCCAACAAAAATGTTTCTGAATTTCCCTCATATGTGTAGAGTTATTGGTAACTGAATGCTGCCGCTGCCTCCTCTTAGCACTCTTCCCCTCCTTTATGGCACCTGCTCTATGCTAGAAGCCTTGCACCGAGCTGTGTGTGGATGCATCGGAACGCATCGGCTACATCAACAATCAACTCGCCGAGCTTTGTCATCGTTTGGACTTCAAAGAATGGCTTTGTGACACGTGCCCATCTCGGAGACCATGGTATCGACTTAGTGGTAGTGTTCTCTGCCACCATGTGGCACCACTGTAGACTCGTCACTCATGATGTCTCTTCATCCTTGGTACTGCCGGTAGAACTGCTTAGCTATAGAATTTAAAGACGACCAGGCAGCAGCCATCATGTATGGCATGTCGCTGTAACCATGAAAATTAGCAGGCATTTCAAGAACCTGAAGGAAAGACCAAGCAAATCTGTAGGCCTCCTACTGTATCAGCAGATATTGGGCAAGTACTAGAATGTCTTGAGTGTCTAATCGGTTCATTCTAATGAGTGGTTGCTAAATGTGCAAATCGGCAAATAGGACACCCGAGTGTCTTGTTCCCTGATTTGTGCATTTAGTGATTACTCATATGTGGCTTGCTTCTTTGTGAGAGACAGGAAGCTTTTGTTCCTTATATTCTTTGTTCCATGTTCGAATTATTAAAAGGAAACACTGCTATATTTATGCTGTAAGCATTTTGAGGATGACCAACAAACGTTTATCTTGAAAGAAATCCTGGTTGTTCCTGTTTGTACCATATATTCATCGAAGGCTCTTTCATACATTCCTTTTTGAATGTCCACAGAGTCACTCGTCAACTGTCGCCAGATAGTGGAGACACGCTGCCTGGCCCTCATACTGATGTCACTGAGCAGTGAAGTATTCGAGGTGCGGTGCCTGGGCTGCAACCTGGTGATGATGCTGCATCACCACCTCCAGGGCTCGCGCTTCACCATGAGCGCCTTGTGGCTGTCAGTCCTGGAGACCTTGCGCAACGCGGCCACCGTCACCTGTCCTCACGTACCTTGCCTTGTCAGCGGCTATCTGGTCTCGGCCATCGACGTCATCAGCAATCCCGGTAAGTGCTGCGATGTGCTGGCCTATGGGTTTCTGCTACTAAGCGCAGGTTTGTTGGTTTTAATTCTGGCTGCAGTGGTCACACTATAAAGGAATGGAAAACCAGACTTTCAGAGGCCGCCGTGGTGGATCAGTGATTACAGTGCTGGCTCCCGGCCCGAAAAGTGCGGGTTTGATCCCGGCTACAGCGGTAGCACTTCTATGGAGACATAGTGCTAGAGGCCTGTGTGCTGTGCGATGTCAGTGCACGTTAAAGAACCCCAAGTTGCTGAAATTATCCAGAGGCTTTCAATGTGGCGTCTCTCATAGCCTGAGTCACTTTGGGACATTAAACACCATAACAAAACTAACCAAACAAAATTTCAATTCTTTTTCAGTTCACAGAAGTTAATGCCATGGGCAGGTACTTGGGTTTTCAAGAAGAGCTTGGGTTTTCAAGAAGGGTTTTCAAGAAGAGCTTCAAACGGCTTCGTAGCTTTGGAGCTGCCAGTGGCTGCTGTATGACGCCATACAGAAGCCACTGGCAGCTCCAAAGAGAGTGAAAATGGGCCTTTGTATGAATAGAGGGAACTTGAGAAAGTGGCAGCTACGCGCCTCTCTTGTGAACTCTCCTTGCCATGCACAACTGCAAGATTTAAGTGAGGTGTTCACAGGAGCATCTGCTTTCCACTGTACGTGTTTTTTCATGTACAGAGGGTGCTTCAGGACCCCTTTAAGCCGTGTTGCACAAATGAGATACGTACCACTTAAAAATATAGCTTTCAACACTTCACTGATAGCCTACTAATACTATATAATAGGATGGTTGGCAAATTAACCTTAGCGGAACTAGAACTTGCATTGTTTGTGAAACTACCTTGGTTTCTTATCAGCTCCTTGCTTTTTCTTTTATTTCTTTCAGGGCACTTCATGTTCAACGCAGTTGCAGACTTCTTGCTCGCAAAGCCAGTGCTGGACATAGAGAACATGCCTGACTTCTACAAGATGTTCTACAACTACAGATTAGAGGTAAAAGCTGCATTTTGCTTATGGTACTTTTTCGCTTATTGATCATAACTTTTTTGCAGCTGTAGTGGTTCACTAAAAACTGCACGCAGGCTTTCTTTAATGGACCTGTAGGATAGCTGTGTCTAACAGCCAATGCAGAAGCAATATAATTATGTTGGCTGTTGCGCATTATTGTAGGCCCAGCTCCCAGTGGTGGAGTATCATATTTTTCTGCTTATATGCCTCCCCTGCATAGACTTGCATCTGGCATTACAGCTATCCTGAAATTATGATGAAATCCACATATAGGAACTAAAATTCTTATTGCCAACGTATAGCAAAGCTCAAAAAACAATTTTTCATATTCAGTCTTTGCTTCTTTCCCTGTTTTTCTCTCTTGAAACTCGATTTGGCATTGCGACATTGCTCAGCACATCCATAAGATAATAAGGGCCCTGAAACAGTTTTTCAGCATGGTCAGAAAATGCTGCCGATTGGTAGTCGATGCTCCTGAGAACACGAGAGCCAAACATTATGGCGCAGCATGTGGCCTGGAATTTACAATTAATCTTTAAAGTCAGCTAGAAATCGTTCCCTCTTCTTTCTACAAATGATGCCATGTACGCAAATGACCGTGCCAATACCCAAATTCACAGCCATTGGCTGATTTGAGCATCGTGAGCTGCATAGTTACTGAGGCCGCTGTGAGAGGCCACCACATGCCCGCGCCCGCGCAATCACACTGAAAGTAAGCTGCGTGATTGAAGAAATATAAAAGTTCTAATGGTCATGACGCGCCTGTGACATAACTTTTTTCCCCCGTGCCATCCCTCCCTGCTTAGCTTCCAACGCGCTCGTCGGGACGAGAGGAGAAAGCAATTACAGTGTGCGACAAATCTCTGTAGCTCCACTCGTGCTTGACGGATTCTAAAAATTTTTGCGACGGTTGATTCTTGAGGCAATAAACTCCTTTAATGAAGCCATTCGATGGTTACTTGGAAAGTGTTGCAGGGCCCTTTTAAGATGCGGCGCCAAAGCATAGGTGTGTTACTTGTACATGCGTGCTCTCAACATTAAAGCATTGCCACGAAGTGAACATTTGTCATGTTTTACATGTTATGAGTGTGTTATGGATGTGCCACTTCATGTCCCATATAGAGTAGAGCATTACAGTGTGCATTCTTATGCATTCCGCAGCACTACATGAAAAGGAATTGGCACCTTGAAGTGATGGTGGACTACATGCGTTGTGGCCTGGACTTCCACATTTCTAAAAAGCGTTACATCTTCAATATCCTGCTCACTTTCTTCATGTCACCACTTTGCCCGAAGAACACAAAGGTGAGTATGTTTGCTAGAATGGCATCGTAAGACCATTAGCTGCTTGTAGGTATGATAACTACCATGCTTGCTTTTTCTAATGAGCACATTTTGCCACTGCTCTGATGAGTCCGTGTGACAATATGTTTGATTATGACTTCTGCTGTGCGTTGCATGATGAGAAAAGATTGTTAACACTCCAGTAGTGAGGGATACGGTAACAGTATAATAGAAAGGGAAAAAGGGGTTGCAGCAGACGCGAAAAAGGAAGGCATTTGCTTACTCCTTTGTACTTAGGCAAGATTGTTGGGAACATCATCAATCTACACTTTTGATGTAAGAAGAAACACTTAATTAATTTAAAATACTATCAGTGCCTAATCATGTTACAGAGAGGAGTGCCTTACATATTATATATTATGTAATGTTTGTTACATACATATATATATTATGTTACATATATATATTATGTAATGACAAGGAAGCTTAAAAAGATGAATGATCAGGATTGCTGGTGAACGAGGTGGGAAAGTGGTTTCATTCAGAAGCTGTGAGTGGGAATGAATAGAAGAAAAAAGTATGCCTGGCAGCTTGGTACTTGTACCTTAAAGGGATACTGAACAAAAATTTGAAAAAGCTACGAAAACACTTACATTCGACTCGGATGACACGACTGTTCCTGTACGCAGCGTTTATTTCACGTAATTTCGAGCAGTTGGCCGTATTTTTAGTGGATTGTGAGAGCGCGGCGGCTGCATGCCACTGCGCTTGTCGGCGGACGTGACGTCGAGTGCTCCAGCAAGAGGGGGACAACCGGCACGCTCTCTCCTGCCCTGCCACTTCCCTTTCTCCACCTCTCCTCTCAAGAACCGAGGATGGCTGGTGTGGCGCTGAGCCTTGTCCTCTTTTCCCCACATAGGAAACAAAATAGCGCTTATTCCTCAAAAACCGCTACAACTATCTTGCGTGTCGCGAGAGCGCAAAGATGCAAGGTGCGAGTGACAGTGGTTCCACGAGCGGTCATTGCGACTCCGAGTTCGACAGGCCTCCAAAACGGATGCGCCAAATACGACCATATGCGTGTGACCGTTCTGCTGTGTCAAGCGACAGCAAGGACGACGAGCCAGACGAGCCGCCGTAGCCCAACGTGGGTCGGCAGCCGGGACCAGCAATTTACACAGTAACTCATGGTCACTATCCTCGAAGTGTTCGGAGCACAAAAAGTCACGCTTTGAAGGCACCTACGTTGGCTGCGATGGGCGCGCAGCGCGAATCCATATCCTTCGAAGCTTTGGCTCTGTTGGAAAGGTATGACAGGGCACACCCTAGCGCAGAACAGCGTTGAGGCATTCTGCGTTGTGTCATGTGCTTCACCGTTCACATTACGTAGCAGCATACAACACAGACGGCAAATTCGTAGACGTGGGCGCAAGCTCCGCCTGAGAAAACAAATATACGGCCGAGAGCGCGGCAATGGCGTCGTTGGCTGCCGGTTGAGAACACGCACGGAGAACACCTTCCCGACCGTGAAAACACGTTTTGAGAGAGACGCGCGGCAGCGGGTGGCGGCTTGCGATGTCGATTGGTAAGCGATTTTGCAGCGAGCACGGTTGGCGAGTCACTATCCGCGGAGTTTCGCGTCACTTCCTCTCTAGTTCGCGGCGCGGCCGCTAGACGCGCCAATTTGTGAAAAATGCATTAAATTCATTATTTTCTGCTAGTCTCTGGCTGAAATGAAGGTTGTTTCAACAAATTTCAGCACCCAATCTTTCAATTGAGTCATTTTTCTCGGCGGCGAAAATTTTGTTCAGTATCCCTTTAACGTTGTGCTTGATTCGCAGCTATACATAAAGAGGTGGTACGTGTAGCTGTGTGGTAGTTGTGCAAATGTAAACTGTCTTTGCAGAGATTTGAGCATTGTTATATGCATTGCTCAATGGGAATTAAAGCTTCATTAATTAATTAATTATTATTAATTAATTCATTCATTCATTCAATTACTTTGAAGGGTTATATTTCCCGACTTCGGTGTTGTAGTTGGTGGGAAAGAGTTATGCCGCTTAGTTACATTCTTAATACAGCCTTATACAGTGTGTGCTGACACACATTCAAGACCACTGCACCATAACACAGTCGCAGTATGTAAACGATTCGTCCCTGCATGTCTCAACTTCTTTCACTGTTTTATTTCTTTTGAAGGAGCTTATCCTGAAGCTACTGATCGCTGCTGCCAAGATTCCCAAGGCTGCTCGTATTCTCTGCAGAGAGCAGGGACTTATGATGTGGTTGCCAGCAGCATTGGAGAGGTAAGTCTTATCAGTGGACCTTGCCACACTTCCCGTTCTCCTGCTGTGCTCACGTTGTAAGTCCGAGTGTTATGCTAGGGCAGCCACGTTGGGTTTAGGGTAAGAATTGCCATCCACCTAGTGGTAGGCTTTAAACTGCAAAGGGAACTGCTGTGGATTTTACAAAAAGCTTCACAGTTGAAACAAAGATCTGTTCTGGTTCGGGCACTGAACTTGAAATCAGCACTTTTCTAAATTGGTTGCACTTTAGATCAGAAAAAACAGCCCGAGCTAATTTTTGAGTGACTGTTAGTTTGTGCTCTGCTGTTCTTTTGACGAAGTGGGAAGGTTTCATGCAGAGGACCCAACAGTAACACTGAAAGCATAGAAGTGGCAAAAATGGGGTTTCTTCTCAAATGATTAAAGCCGCACGTATGTTTCTGAAGTGCAGTGTGCTTTCTCTTTTTATGCTATAGTTATTGGCTACTCTCTTGGGAAATCATTGCTGTGATGATGTACGTCAGCATGATGTACATTCCCGGAAATGCGGCTTCGGTCCTCTCTCATCTTTGTCGTTTTCTCACTTAGCTAAGAAAGTGACAAACAAGTCATGACAAACACTTAGGCATTTTCTTCATAAGAGTGGTCAATATGTAGCTTGAATTTTGCTGACATGTATAAATACTATATCTTTGATTTAACTTCACTTGCAGTGTTCCTCCAAAGGTGGTACATAATTAATTTGTTGCTTTTCAGGAATAGTGAAGAGAAAGACATTTGCGAGCTGTTGTTCGAAGCAGTCCATCACGTATGGAAGTCCAGCTTTGTTAAAACCGTGAGAGTCAAGGACTTGAAGGCCGCTAAAACCAGGAAACAGAGCAGCGTGTCTAAAGATGAAGAAGCATCAGAGGAAAGCGCCGACGAGGACAAGGAAGAAGAAAGTGCTCCGAAGGAGGAGGACGAGGCCGCAATGATCCGCGCAAAGCGCGAGAGTCTCCGCTACTACGAGTACTTTCCCTACGAGTTCCTCTTGATGCTGTTCAGCACTAGGAAGTACATCATGTAAGTCCTGCAACATCTAACTTGGCAGTGCTAAATCATTATCTGTGTGCAGGAGAATTCAAACACAGAATGGTGCTTTACTGTTATGTTATACTTTTTTACACTCGTTTCGTAAAAGGTGACGGCTTACTTGCACTTTTGTGCTTGTTTATTGGAAGGAAATTATTGGATAGGAAAATTTAAGATTTGGGTTTCCACAGGCAGAACCTCCATGTGTTGCCAGCTCGAACATTCCTTTATCTTCTAATGCAGTGTGGCTCGTGTTTAGCAGCCAGAAAGAGCGTATGCTTTGGCTGATTGTTATCAGTATAACCATACTTTAAGGATGGGCGAATATTCGGGCATTTTGAATATTCGAACGAATATTAAAGTATTCGAATTCGCTTCGATACGAATTTAGATTATTCGAAATTTCGAAGTATTCGAAATGAACGAATATATGTATATATTTCACAGCACATAACTCCCTTTAAAGGTGGTTTCACTGCAGCGTTTGGTTGCTGTGCCGTGAAACAACCCATCCAGGGGAAATGTGCACTGCCGTGAAGCCATGCTTCAAGGTTAAATGTACATATATATATATTTTTTTTTAAGTTTAAAAGTGTTATATGGGCTTATATGCGCTAAGTCTAGTAATTTTTAAATTGTAGCGCATTGTACTACTTATAACTTGCACCCTACTGCTATTCAAATTTTTGTACTATTTAAGGTTTCTTCCACTTCATTTCAAACCAAAAAAGTTACATTCACTCATACGTAGTTCCAATTCTTAAAAAATATTGTGCAAGGGTCATGACGAAAATGCTAATTTTTCTTAATAATATGTAGTGAGTACTATTCGAACTATTCGATTCGAAATTATTCGACCAAATCACTATTCGCTTCGGATTCGCTTCGAACCTCAAATTTACTATTCGCCCATCCCTACCAAACTTAACTGTGCACACCTGGATTTGGGTACAATGTATGTGAAATTGTGGTCACAAAAATGGGAAATGTGCCGTAATGATAGCTTAGAGAGAGCAGTTAGGCTTAGGCGAATGTGAAGTGGCGCTCAGCCTTTTCTCTCTTTTTTTTTTTCCTACAGGGACTGCCATAGTCTAGACGCGTTCACCAAGTTCACCGAGCAACTCAGCGACATGCTGTGCTTTGTGCGTTCTCGAGAGGCCAGTGGAAAAAGCAAGGCTGCACAGAACTGTTGCCTGCCCAACAGAGACATTGTGCTTGAGCTGTTGAACCACTGGAGACAGCTTGCAGCCGTGAACAGTGCAGACAACTATCAGCAGTCGAGCCAGGCCATCGCCAGCGTGTGTCATCACTGGCAGCCAGACGACACGACGCAGCCCCTGGAATGGCTCGAGGCTCTGGACTTTTCGCTGCAACATGGTGCGGAAAGCATCAACTTCAACGAGGACTTGCTCGCATGGGTGCTCCATTGGTTGGAAGGTTCGGGTGGGCCCGATCGTGCCATCGAACTGGTGAACTTTCAAGGAGGACATTGCCTGGAAAGGCTTCTGGCCAGAGTTCACTGGTCACTGGGTGAAATTGTGGCCAGTGGGGACGATAGACCTATTGTGACCTCTGTTGTTCTGCAAATCGCGGACTTGTTGTTCAGCAAAGCTGCAAAGGTGTTGGCCAAGGCACAGTGTGACTTGTACAGGAAGCAGATGGTGTTGCTTAGGGTGGATGCTTCTTTGCCTGGTAAGTACAGCTTGGTGAAAATTCACATGTTCATTATCGTTGCACGGTGTAATCAATGTGCAGCTAAAAGAATGGCAACTTGTGGGGACTATCGTTACCTTAGAATGCGAAAAACAGCGCGAACCACAGGGCAGAGACATACTTTACAACCAACTTACAACCAACCAACAAGGATGTCCTGTTGTCCTATGGTTCGCGCTGTTTCTCGTTTTCTATGGATGTGCACCAACCAGCCCATATAAGCACTGTAGTACTACCATTGTACTGTCAGGTATCTTAATGTGAAAAATATTAAGACTTTGTCGCTAATATCTCTATTGTGGCGATATGGTACCGTGTTTGACTGATCCTGCAGTTGTAAATACGATGATTCGATTGGAAAACCCTGAAGACTTTGAGAGTGAGGCAAAAGTAATATCCAGATTGCCATACTGATAGGCACTGTGTACAGCTGTATTCATAGACAAGAAATGAAGCACCTTTAGTACAGCACCAGAAGCACTTCATTATTCATACACAAGCCTGTTTGGGAGTGCGGCTGCTTAGGCCTGCACACATGCTGTAGGAGACTGCTCAGTGCCAGAGAATGTCTAAAAATGAAAAACAAGAGCACGATGTGCTATGTCTAGGCTCCCAGTGTGCGCATGCCATGGCACTTGTCTTTGCAGTCAATGCAAATGTATGAACACCTAGAAACTTCTGGTCATATAGTTTCCAGATTCGCGCTGAGTCTTTGGTACTACGAATAACTTTTGTCATGCTGTTTCAGCGGCGCCCTGAACTACTCGCTCCATTAACGTGTTTATCAGTAAAAGCATATATTAGTAGTAGTAAAAGCTTTTAACAGTCTTATAGATGAGGTGTAGAGTGTGAAGACCCAAAGATGTAGTGGAGTTGCTTTTCCATCGTGTGTGGACAAAAAAGTTCACCTGAATGTCTTCAGCCAGCGAGACGAGACAGTGAAACTTCAATACTTTTTTCGCAAACAGCTTTTGCCTCTACTGTGCCTATATTAAAATGCACAACTGGGAAATCATCACTGTTCTTGCCAGGCAAAATTGTTTAGTCTCAAAAAACAGTTTTTGTTGCAGCGGCTGGATGCCTATATATTAGTGAACATTTTTTTATAGTAGTACGTATGTCGGGTTACAGAACATGGTGCCAGTACTTATAGGGTTATAAGTTGTATCATTTTGTAATAAATTTGTGTTTTTCTCTCTTTACAGAGCTGGACAGAGCCTTGGGAACCTCTGTTTTGTTCAGTGAACTGCTCTTAAGAGTAACGAAGGCCGATTGAACTGTACATACTCTTTATTATATGTTGCTGCATGATGGGTATCAAATGTAATAAATGCTTGTTTTTATACATTGAAGTCAAAGTCTTGTTCAAGTGTACTTCTGTTGATTTTTTTTTAAGCACATCGAAGTGTTCTTGAGCCTTGTAAAACTTGGAAGAATCCTCCTTCCCCTTTGCACTATTTGAGTGATAAGTTTACCAAATGTGGGATCCTGGAAAAACTTACACCATCTCCCGACGGGAGATGGTGTAATTTTTTTCACGAGCAGCTGCATCCATCCATTCAAAGCGTCGTGGAACGCGAAGAGGAACGCTACGCGCGTCATGTGTTCCCTCTAGCCTGGCCGTTAATTCTCACAGGGCGAGCAAGACACGCGGTCGACAGGCGCGCGAGTGGGGGGGAGCGTAGCAGAGGAGAGAAGGGACGCGCATGCGCTGGCGCTCATCGCGGCGTTGTGCAGGAGAGAATGAGGCGCGCGAGAGGGGGGAGCGTAGGAGAGTAGAGGAGAGAGAGTAGGCGCATGCGCAGTGCAGCGCGGACGCCACCGCCGGACACAGCCCCGAGCGAAAGTTGGAATACGTACACAGACCGAGGACAGTGTGATATTTGGGTTCCCAACTGTTTTAATATATGTGATTAATATAATGTGTGGCTTTTCTGTCAGCTGGCAGGAACCCTTTAGGCATTGGACAGTTTTATGCAATACACATTTTGTAAACCATTGATGCTGCCTGTAAATACAATTGTAACTGGGTTGTAAGTATAGATCCACTGTGAGTTAGAATGATTGCCATTAGGCAATTTATTTATACATACTGCAGGCCACATTTGGGCCGAAGCAGGAGTGGTAACGAAAGAATCTTCATATACATAAGTGGCAAACATGGTACATGGTCATTCAAAAAAGAAAATAAGCAAGAATACAAAGAAATATTAATCACACAACGTTGCTTTCCGCACTCATAAGTTCAAAAAGATACAAGTAAATCGTGTGACATTGGATTGTGAACACTTTACACACCAAAGTTGATATTTGCAATAGCATTAACAAATGCATCTGCTCAAGCAGAGGAAACTGCACTTTCGGGTAGTGTATTCCAATAGTCGATGGCGGCTGGAAATAGCGAGTACTTGTGTGAGTTTATGTGGCTTACGGTGACTGTGTGCAAATAGGTGACTATGTGCTTTCATCTAATTAAATCTATCTGTACTTGCACTGTTAGCTTGCAGCACGTTTTTGGTCACGCCAGAGCCATAACACTTTGTAAAGCACAGCTTTTGGTAAGCTGCACCAACCTATGTTAGTTTTCCAGCGGCAGTTACCACACCATGTGGAAGTTCTTTATTGCCAACTGTTTCACGAAATATAGCTCCTCTAGAGACGTTCCACCTGCTCTGAATGAAACATTCCTCCATTCTATAGCTAGCTTACAAGGGACAAGAAAAGACGCTTATGTTCATTTAATGCCGAAATACTGCCGATAAAACATGCACAAATAAACGTTGGTAATGACAGTAGCTTCGAAAATGTACAGCACTAGCAGTTTTAGTAGCAGCAGGTTACGACGTCGACGCACTTCACACGAATCGGCAATCTCGCAACCTTTCGTTTCTTGCTTCCACACGCGCACGCAAAACTATACCAAGCAGCACCACTTTCACTTCTTTCTTCATTCACTGTTCTTGCTCAACGCGGCACTTCCCGCGCATGCTTTTAGGAAGGGGTACGATTCCCGGGCAGGGCACTTGTCCCGGCACCTCGCAGATGCAGAACTTGTCGTAGTGTCGGCCAAAGTTTGCCGGCGTGTCTTTCTTTTCTCGCATCAGCGCTTCCTTCTGTAGCTGTTCTGTCGTCTTACCCAGCGTCACGAGCATTTGGTTTAGGATCTCTTCTTTGCTCTTCCCGTCGACGTCCATGATGACCTCTTTGCCGTCTTCGAGCCAGAACCTGGCGAACGGTGTGGGCGTCTTGTTCTTGAATATAACAACCTGCACGTCGGGGTTTTTGTACTGAACCTGGGGCAGGAACCAGAAGACGAAATCTTGCATGCCTTCGTGCCGATCTCTGGCTCTTCCGGCGGTGTTGAAGTTCAGGCTCATGATCTTCACTCGGTCCTTGAACACCAGGCGACCTTTCTCGAGATACTGCAGAGTCCTCCGAACGGGAGCAGGCCCTCGCATGAAAGACATCTTGCCTGTATGCTGGCGTATATTTCTTTAGTTAACAGTTAACAAAACTAAATCCGCGCACTAAAGGCGAAACAGGCGCAAGCACGGCTCTCATAAAACACATGGACGACGCAAGCCGTACCGGATAAACTACGGATTGGCTTATCTTCAATTGGCAGATTTTTCCAAGCATGGCTGTCAAAACGTAACTCCTCCGCCTAACGGTTTTGAAGTATGGCCTTTGAGATGTGTTTACGTTACTTTGGACAGAAGGTTATGCTCCGAGGCTTTGGTATCTGATTAGACTGATTTATTTTTTCCCCGCAATTCTGCTTAAAATAAACAAGTGGTTCCGGTTAGATTATTTAGCACGACGTGCACAAAAGCTGCATTTGTAACAGAACAAGGTAAACAAAAATACTACGGCCGTTCCCGTTAGGCCGTTAGACGGCGCAGAGTCTGAAACGGTGCGCAAAAAAAAAGTATCGAGAAGGCAAGCGCAATTTGTTGAGTTGTTTTGCAGTTGTTGAGATGTGCGTGTGTAGTGCGCTGGTTTGAACGTAATGGCTTGCGTGAGTAGCTGAACACTCAGCGAGGTATTGACAATGCTACAAACTAGTGCAAGGATGCATTTAAGCGAGTTCGCGGCCGTTGGACTTCTCCTCTCAGTTTTCACTACGCTCGCCGTAGCTGCAAACGTCCAAAACGTCTGTACGGACAGCATTGGAGCCGTGAACGGACCCGTCATGTTCAGGTAAAGTGTACCGCTCGACGTGGTGGTTTCTCTCATTCCCGGTGCGACCTTCGCAGGTGGCTGCCGCCGAGTTGCTCTGGTGGTCACTCAAGGTTTCTCGGTTTCACGCCCATTTGTCTAGCGCTTGCAAGTGTACGCTAACGGCTGCTCGAAAGCAGCAGGGTTGGCGGTGTGTCCGTGACTCATGCAATCTCATCACGAGCGCGTGCGTTTCAATGGATTCGCGGCGTCATGCGATTGCCTAACGTCCGCGCGTGACAATTTCACCTTTATCTTCAAATGCTGTCTACTTTCACTGCATAATTGTCTTTTCCCCCTTCAATTCGTTGCTTACGCGTTAAGCGGATGCGTGGTTTCTTTTTCGCCGCGAAACTCGCACCTTTTCGAGTTCGTTTCCGTTTCGTGGCGGCTGCAAAAGTAGGGTGAACTATTGCTGTGCGCGTAACACGCTTTCAGCGCCTTGCTCATGTGTGACCCGCTGCATGACTAAACGACGACATAAAACCTCGCTCCGGTTATTTCATGCCGAATTCAAAACTTGTCTGCAGCAAGCTCGCGCGTGACACGAAACCTGTGGCGTTTTGTCACCTGCCGCTGGGCGTAACGTTCGCGAACTGTGTCGCACAACTGCCGGGAAAAAAAAAAAAAAAAAAAGCTTGTGATTCTGTCGATTCACCGGCGCGCTTCGTAATGCTCGCGTCACCGTCGTCGCTTCGGTATCCGGACTCGTGGCGATTTGTGCCGGCCGGATGATGTCATTGCTTTTATTCGCGGCGGCTCGGGAATTGTTTTTGGCTTACGCATGCAATTAGCGTGTTTTGCGTTCAGTGCCGCCCACTTAACTTCAAGCAGGATACACTTAATTCGTTGTTCACGAGTTGCGCCTTGAAATAACATTCCCAGCAATTATATTTTTTGTCACTTTTGCCCCTTTCGCGCGCCGTCGGTTTAATCTCGCTCCGTGCACTGGATGCTGCTTATCGCTGTACTGTCACTTTGTTATCTCTGTTGTCAAGGGACGCGTCTACGCAGCACAGGCAAAAAACTGCGGACCATGTCCTTCGTTATCTAGTGAAAACGCTGTTGGACCTTAGTCATGTGGCCTTGATAACGACAGCTTCATCACTTTGCGGTTTCCGTATCCCCTCACCAACAGCCGTTTCATATCGCAAGCCAGCGCGCGATAAGGATTATTAAGTGATACCATATAGCACTTCAATTATGCCGTTGCGAAGTGTACACAGATAACGCATAACATATACCTCTGTACGTGCCGTTCATTACATTGTTATCAAGCACTTTTTTCCAGGCGTGCTTACAGTGTGAATCATTGTGAACAATGCCAGCTTGATTTCCATTTTCCTGTCCACTCTGCCTTTGTAATAAAGCTTAAGGTTCTTGACACTTCCCTGGCTAAATTCCATTGTGACCCCTCCAGCATTCTGAACCTTCATAAGAATTTAAAATGCTAGATCCAGTTTTTGTTACATTCTGGTTTCACTCGACAGTGGAGCTTTATGAAACCATGCAGTCACTGAGCTGCTAAACAATTTTGTTTGATTTCTATCCTGTGTAGGTTTCTTGAGGTGGACGCATTGAGTAGACTCCCGTTGTCTTAGCCTAAAATATAACTCTGTTATTCAGCTCTTAGGTACATTTGCATTGGTATAGTATACCTGAAATAGCAAATCTTCTCATCACTGTAACTTTTTTTTTTGTCTTGCTGGCTGTGATAATATCAGTGTGAGCACGTTGTGCTGGATTTCTGACTTACCGAAAAAAAAAAAATTTCTCCCAGACATGTAATTTTCCTTCCTCCCTAAAGCTGCATCTTTGTAACGCAGTGAATCGATGTCAGCATTTTTTTTTTTTTCAAATTCTGTTTGTTTGATAACACGCACTGGCTATTAAATAGCGGATGTCAATGGTGCCCCTAATTCACGACCAATGTAAGGAAAAAAAGAACACTAAGAAATCTTTAGTAGTCTCAACAGCAAAAGCAGGGCTTTAAAGCGGAACTGTTTTTTATAGTTCGACCGAGAACAAGCGTTGAAAATGCTATTGTCATACCACATGTAGAAGTCTTGTTTTTAATACGGCCTTGATGAACGCGTGCCGCTAAAAATTTTATACACGGAACCATTAAATCTCTTGCTTAGTTCAGTACTGCGCCTTTTCCTATATAAGCTTCCCGTTCTGCAATGCGTTTAGTGTCCGGCTCTATTGTCTTTTTTAATTCTATTCTTCTTTTTGCCAACAGCCAGCATTGTCAGACAGGTGATATATGAGGAGCCCTTTCAGCGTCATGTGATTCTTCTTTGAGCTTGTCCGTGCCCTGACTCAGTTCAGGTGTGGGAACGATTCATTCCTGCCATTTTCCTTTTGTCGCTGCATTTTTATTTTTGCACTTTCACGTGCCTTCGGATCACGAGCTCTCTGCTTACTTTTTCTCTGCCATCTGTGTGACTTCCAGGATTCAGTGTCATGTGGTTGGCATGCTCTGTATGGAGGCCTGAGCCCAGCCAGTTGTGCGGAATTTTTAGGGCCGTTTCCGGTTTCCAGTTGTTACATTGTGGCCCTGGCTTCTGTCCTGGGAACATTCTATCGAGCTTTGGAGTTCGTAGAAATATTTATTTTGCTTTTGGGTTGTCAGTTTCAAACATTATTCAGATATGGACATATACGTATTTGATAATGCTACTAAAAAGGAAGCCCTTATTTAGGGCCACTTGATTTTTCTCTTCAAATAAAGTTTATGAAATGGTGAAATTCTTCATAACCACAAGACTTGTCTGAATTGAAATTGTTTCATTTGAAAAAGCAATGTACTAGCAACTCTAGGCCACAGAATTCTGATACCATATTTTTAAACAAGAGTTTTCTGAAATCAAGTTTTTAAGAAAATGGAAGCACAGATTTCACTTATCCATAAGCCTGCATCAAAAACAGATATTGCTGCTCTGCAACCTCTGTGTGTATTATACTTTAAATGAATAAATATGATGTGTGAATTCATGGTTTGTTAAATTGCCATAATGTTGATGCTACCTTTTTAGATCCTTATTTATGTAGTAGCAGTTTAATTCTGACAGGCCGATGAAAATACAGAATTTTTATTTTTTTGTGTTGTGTTATTAGTTGCAGCCATACAAAATACGTTGGTTTTTTTTATTGCAGAGTTTCAATTGTGATCTAATACATCCGTTTCATGAATATGCAATTTTTAAGTGTTTTTCTGACAACAAAACATTCAGAGAATAAATTTTGACAGAATCATTTACCAAATGACATTCACCAAATTTTAACCTCTTTTAATTGTGACAAACTTCTACAAAATCTGTGCAGGAGTTGCTGAGAAAAAGTTCCTCAGTTTCTGTGTATTTAGGTAGGCGCTCCATAGCGAAAGCTTCCATCAAAATGAAAAGCAGTGTTTGTTGTTCGGTATGACCATATATTGTTGGGGCACAGATGTTGTTGAGAGCTTCGTGACAGATTTCGTTAAAGCTTGTGCGAGCATTTATGGCACTACTTGTTGCAAAATCTTTATTGCAGGGGCTGACATGGATAAGGAAGGCAAGGTTACGAGGTGGGGGGGGGGTGCTATTAAGTCATTCAACCAAAACAGACTCCAATCACAAACACCGAGGAAAGCACCAAGTGCAGTTTTGTGTGCAAGGACAAACCCCTCGGGTTGACATTTTCATAATGTTGTTCCTGATTACAATTTGAAGTTTATTTTTAAAGCATAATGAAAAGATGTCTTATCAGTGTCATGTTCGCTTTCGTGCTGTTGCAGTAATGAGAAAATAGAGTTGTAAATAAAGTCAAGCACGATGCAACATGCAAAGGAAGAGAAAATGGTAGGTGTAAGGTTAAAATATAGGAAGACAGACGAGTGTATCAGAGAATAGGTGTAGCCAATATTCTAGTTCACATCATGAGCAAAAAATGGTCCCTGGTTATGCCACGTGCAATGCATAAAACAGATAAACAATGGCCTGTTTGAATGAGTGAATGGATATGAAGAGACCACTGATAGAGTAAGATAGAAAAGGTTTCATGGTTTCAAAACAGCGCGTAAAGTACGAGGACACAGAAAGTGTCCTCGTACTTTACGCGCTGTTTCGAAACCATGAAGCCTTACCAACAAGCTCAAGCCCATACCCTTTTAATAGAAATGGTACTATCAATGGAAGAGGCATCGCAACAAAATAGCAGCACGAGAGAGCAGCATTGTGACATGATGAAATGACCTTATTTGCATGACGCCACGAGCAACTGTCATACTAGCGGTAGTATGTTTGCTTTTTTTTTTTTATCTTGGTGCCTGCACTCCTTCTAAATGACGTTGGTTGTTTTAATGGGTCTAGCTTTGCACAACTGTGCTGACACTGCTCTATCTGAGCAATTTATTAAACATTTGCAAAGCCCAACATGCTCCGGTGTGCACAACACATGTTGCCGTATTAAAGTGTAACGCAAGAGTGTCACTTATGCGTAAAGCTGCCAACAGGGACAGACAAACAAGGCTGTGAAACGGATTGAAACTATGCCTTCTCTTTACCCAAGTTCAACCTGTACCAACTGAGCACTTAGTCCTTCTACTTTAATGCTTTGTGTTGCTCGAAATTCAAAATTTTTACCGTATTTATCATAAACTTGCCAAAATTGCAGCCATGTTGAAGCTTGCAGGCAGCTGTGTTTCCAATGCTAGCATCCGGACAAGTGAGATAACAGAAGGAAACTGTACACACTGGCCACTAACTTCGACAGGTTCAGCCATCTAGTGTCAAAACTGTTGACTAGAAGCTGGCTGTCACGTATACTATTCATTGGTTCATACTGTGGGTTATGTCACCGCATAAGAATCAGTCATACTCATCATTGCCTATATTGGTTTAAATTCAGGCTGCAACTATGCTAGTGGTAAAGAAGGGCATGAAGGAGCATGTACACCAAACTCTTGGGTTGTTTTTTAATCTTGGCTGTTACAGGGCTGCATGGGACCATAACAGCAATATTATGCACAGTAGCGTCCACAGTAACTCAATATTGCACACTTTCCAATTTCACAATTCCCACCTGTAGGGGCAAAGTAACCATTCACTGACATACATCCACAGCAACCATATTCATTAAGGTTACATGATCCACAAAAGTGTTGATAGCAAAAAGCTCATCCTTCATCTTGATTCCACATGCACATGTGCGTCTCCTGGCATGTTTTGGAAAACATGTGCTCAGATGTTACTCATTAGGCATTAGCACGTTTAATGTCACGTTATCTTGCTCTTGAAGATGTTTTAATGATGGCTCTCATGACTAGTCTTGTGATTTGAGCAAAATTTAGACCATTTTTTTGGCTTTAAAAACTGAAATAAATTGCCCTTTAACCATCTGCAATCATAGTTTTGCGGCAGAATTCCATGTGTGCATGCAAAGCCCCATGCTGCAATTAATCTAGCCTCTAAAACTAGTGTCTATGCTCCCTTAAGCGGCTGGTGACGAATAATTAGTACTACATGTCTTTGTCCTCAGGACAAATTGGTGTCAGTGACGAGCTACAGCATAACAAAAGCCCTCTCCTTCTCATCCAGGCACACATGGCAGGTGGGCCTGCCTCTAGAGAAAGGAGTGCGCTCGGACTTCATGTACCTGTCAGTCTGCGAGCCCCTGAGCTTTCCTGACAGCTCTCCGGCTGCAGTGTGCAACGGCAAGTCCGCGTGTCGTGTGACTGATGGCAAGGCGGAGGTGTACGCGGACTTTAGTGCCAACGCCTCCAATGTGGTTGTGAGTGAGGGCTGGTTGTTTGTCAAGGGGAACACATGTGCTGGAAGCTCCAACACAAACTACAAGATATCCGTTAGGATCAGCTGTGCAGCCCATCTTGTAAGTTTTCTTTCATTCTTTTTTAAAAATGTATCTTTAGTTCAAGTCTCATTTTCTGGAATTGTTCTTGGTGTGCTCCAAAGTTCTTTTTCCCACTGACCTTCACTGCGATAGGACTAAGAGTTTTGCATTGGTGATAGGTGGTGACTGATGGGTGGTGGCCATGATGTGTTAACCAACTTGTCAGTCACTTCTGGCATGTACAGCCTGCAAAAGCTTAGACATTGAGATCGGATCTGTATATTACCCTGGAGCAATCATGATGGAGGTGTGGATTAGGACACCATTTATAGCAGATGCAGATCACTCAGTCTGGGTTTAAACTGCTTACTAAACTTGGTGAAAAAGCACACGGATCTCATTTTCAGGTTCCTACTTTGTAAATGGCAAGAGTGGAAACATTCTGCAGTATTTATGCTTAAGGTTAAGTCTTATTTTTACTAAAGTCTTATTATTACTTGTCTCAAGGGCTTATTATTGGCAAAAGTAATAAGCCCTTGAAATTGTGCAGTGTTACTTAGGCGACTTCTTATGGGCAAATGGTCCTAATTTGAAGTCTTAATGTTGAGAATATTGCAGCTTTGCATTAAAAGACACCATTAACATACAGATGAACACCTTTTGAAAGAACATGTGAGCAAAACTAGCCTATTGACCTTGCGTGATCTGTTGTGGTAGCATGATGCTGTAAGGAAGCATCAGCACTTTTAGGTTTGTTGGAATTTACACCACCAGAACACATTTCACCACTCATGTATGGTATGTTTATGTGTACACATATCTAACATACATACATACATACATACATACACCCGTGAGCAGAAGTATACGGACCACGGAAGCGCGAGCCGAAATCGCTGTCTACGCCGTCTAGTCGCGAGTCGTCTGCTGTCAAGAGCATTGCTTTGACGGAATAGCTGTCGAGAGTGTTACTCTCTCGGAATTTGTCAGAGAAATGCTCACGACAGCAGACAGCTTGCCACTAGACGGCGCAGACGGAAAAGATATACAAACGGCAATGGTCCGTACACTTTTGCTCATGGGTGTACATACATACATACATAAATGGGCATGCTTACTAGTGTCATATGCCTGAACAACAAAAGCTTATGTGGAATGTGTGCATGTGTGTGTTGATGTGCATAGAAAAGAATAATTAGTCTCTAAACCTCGTTTCATTGCATTTGAAATTAGCAGTGTCAACCTTGCTTTATTCCAGAACTTGAAATCCAAAAGGAGAGTTTGTAATTGAAGCCAGCACCCAATTCATATATTTGTGTTGTGGTAACATTATTTACGCATTGTACAGTTCTGTCTGTTCAAATGAGATAGCGAGCCTGGATCACTCGGCACACTATTAGGAGCAAGATATGCAGCTTTTTATGAAATGGAAGGTCATTGCATTGAATACTGTTCCTCTCTTTTTTTTCTTTCCTTTTTTTCACTGTTGTATTTGAGCACTCATTCACTATTGTATTGGAGCATGCGGATCAAATTGGAGGCATGTTGTGCTCCTGTAAATTGGTTTTATATATTCATGGTTGTAAGATCTTTTATAACAATATGGAAACCTCTCCTACATGCACATTTTGCGCTTGATTTCAGAAATGACCATGCAGCATATTGCGAGAGCATTCTATTGGAACAATGGGAATTCATATTGTTGCAGAGCCATCACTGAAATGGTGGATCAATGAAAAATTTGTTGGTGGGGGTTGTACTGCATTCATCTAAGAGGGTAGAGAGAGAGAGAGAGAACAACCTTATTAAAAATAAATGAACCCCAGCCACTGGCACCGCTCAAGATAGTATGATGTACCATTCATGGTGTCGGAACTACACATGAAAAATTACCCATACAAACTGGATTGTGCTTCTAGAGTTAATGTATATGCTTATGTAGCACCCTTCCTCCCCCCCCCCCCCTCTTTAAAGGTAAAATATTTAGAAAAGGTTTCCCCAAGGATTGTGTTTTCTAAAGGATGGAATTGAATGTAGGTGGTTACATCCCGTGGTGGTTTTAAAGTGGCTGGAATATTTAACAGAATGTACGGCTCCCTCAACAACCATTTCTTTGAGTGCGTTTACAGTTGTAGTAAACTCAGTGGAAACTAGCGAATATTAACCAATGCTAACCAGTAGAGGCAACATGTATGTTAGAATGCCTCTAAATAGGAATTGCTTTTGCAGAATTGCTGCTTAAACAAAACTGCCTTTAATTAGGTTCGTTTTGTATTATACTGCAGCACCTTTTTACATCTTCATTCGGGAATGTTAAATGAGTCATACATTCCTGGTCGCTTCGGGTACCATTCAGCGAGATTCTATTGCAAACACTGTAGGCAAGAACACCAATTTTGCTGTAGTGGCCTACTTCTGTTCTGTGCCAACTTTCCTGTTACTCCGTCGTGCTGTTTCAGACATGCACGCACACACACACTGACACACTTTTCCCTGGAAACCTAGCCAGAAAATGTTTCTGCATTGAAAAGTGCAGTTGAAAGGACACTAAAGGCAAATATTAAGCTGATTTGGATTGTTGAAATAGCGTTTCAGACACCTCATAGTGCTTGTTTCATACAAAGAAAATCCTTAGTTTGAAAGTCTCTTTTTAGTAGTCCTCATATTGTTAGCATAATTCAAACTGCCGTCCTGAGAGAACAGCAATGTGATGTAGCATTTACCATGCCCGCCCTTTACTGCCTGACAGCCGACGCTGCAGTGCAGTGTAGCACAGTCCAGCGAAAATGGAAGTTGAGTCATGCTCAAGGGTAGCATCAAGAATTTTTTTCCATGAACCAAACAGAAACACACAAGTTGCATTTTATTTCATCGTGTAATGCGCTGCAATGTTCTTTTTTTTCTTTATCAAGTATAGTTTGAGTACTATTGATTGGTTGTGTTTAGGATGTTCTATGTCATCGGGTTCTGGTTCCAGAATGTCCCGCTGGTGGTGCAAATCATGTCCTTTACTTACCTGAATTTCTCGATTACTAAAGTGCTTCTGTGCACAGTGTTGACATTTTAGAGGTTCTCAGGCATTGACCTTTCACTGACATATGTTTTTTGCCGTTAATGTCCTCCTTAGGTAACTGTTATGAGTCGCGCAGCTAAGCTCAACGGCGCTGTTTCGATTCCCGACCACACCAGTTGCATTTCGGTGGGGCAGAAATGCAAAGAACACCCTTGTGCTTAGTATATTTAGGTGCATGTTAAAGGGATACTGAACAAAAATTTTTAAAAAATGAGGAAAACACCAAAATTCTACTCGTAAGACACGACTGTTTCGATAAACAGTTTATTTTACATATTTTTGAACATTTGGCTGTATTTTTGGAGGATCGTCAGCATGCGGCAGCTGCACCCCAGTGTGAGCCATGACGTCAAAGCCACCGTGGCGGATGCAGGGTGCACGTGTTCCTTTCCTGCTGCTTCACTTTCTCGACCTCTCCTTTACATTCCACTCTTCCCCTTCCAAAAAGCTGCTGAGACATGCCCCCCTCTTCAGGAGCTTTATTCCACCCGGGAGCATTGTTCGCTGCTGGTGCCATTCGTTGTGGTTCTATGAACTGTAGTTGGAGCTGAGCGGAATGAGACGCAGGTGATGGCTGGCATTGTTGGCGCGCCAGTTTCCGGTGACTGTGAAACTTAACCTCCTTTAGTTTATGGTGCGACCGCTAGACGTAGCAGTTTGTGAAAAAAGCATCAAGTTCATTATTTTCCGCTAGTTTGTCTCAAAACGATTGTCTACCGATGTCAGCACCCAATCTTTCAGTTTGGCTGAAAATCTCGGCAGCAAGAATTTTGTTCAGTATCCCTTTTGTGGGGTCTAAAATAAGCTGTGCTCATGGGACACATGGACACAGTCACACGGTCAGGCAACAAACGCATGGCATTTATGAGAAACTCTTACAACGGTGAGCTCGCCAGCAAAGTCTAATACATAACTAGTCACATGCTAAATAACCTAATACAATGCCAGGAAAACACATAGAACATAGCACACGCAAAACATGACACGTACAATGTACCGCGAATGTGCCGTCGCAGACGTCCAACTCACCACGAGGGCCTGTCGGAATGAGCTGCGGTATCGTCCCCACGGACCCACCATGAGAGACGTCCATCCACGAATGCTGCCAAACCCCAAAGAGCGAGAGTGTTCATCCCCATACGCATGCGCAATCGCGCTGCTGCCAGGCGGTGCTGCTGGTGCCACCGCTGAGCACAGTGCCATCTCTCACGGCGGCTACTAACTACGCTATGACGCGCAGGCACCATGAGGCGAAAACGACTTTATAGGGAATTGACAGCACCCCCACACTAAAACCCCAGATGGTCGAAATTAATCCGGAGAACCCCACTGCGGCGTGCCTCAATATCATAATGTACACATAAAACCCCAGGACTTATCATTAACTGTTATGAGTCAGTGTGGCAGCATACCTTCTTACAGATAAGGAAGTGCTACCAATGGCCATTTGGCCTTTACTCTTGTTTTGTGGTAGACTACGTGACAGTGCCAGAGATATTTCTAGCCAGGGAGAGCAAACATTAGTAGCAGTGACTTTGAGACTAACACCAACTTTCGTTCCTTCATGCAGGGATCTCCGGAGTATTTCCTTGACAAAAAGTGCCAGCTGTTTCTCATGTGGAGGACTTCTGCGGTATGTGCCGAAAAGCCTGCACGCACCGAGGTTCCCTGCACTGCCCACACCGACACCGGCCTTAGCCACGATCTCTCGGGCCTGATCAAAAGTGCGGGAGGGTACGTGGTGGAAACGACAGACGCGGACATGACTCTGGTCATCAACGTTTGTTCGGACATGCAATCTGGTGAGCACTGGTGAATTAGTAACTTCGGAGGTTGGGCTAGTTTGCACTGTGAAAAAGTGTAACAGTTCAGCTTGAACACAAAGAGCAGAAAGAAAAAGGAACGCCGTATGTATCTGATCTTTCTCTTTTTGAATATTATCTCAGGTTGTGCAATGCGCTCTCTGTAGTGTGTAGAATTACACGGTAGCCTTACTAGTGTGCTCGCGATCAACCGAAAGGAATTGGACATGTTCAAAGAAAGAAGAAAAAGTGCTCAAGGTCATCATGCACTGACGTAGCTACTCGCCCTTTTGTCACCTCCCCCTTCATGTAGTTTTCAATGTGCTTGTTGGGACGAAAGGAGAGAAAATGCATTTAAAGCGTGGACAAATATTTGTGGCAATTGATTCGTGAGACAGTAAACTGATGTCATTTGATCACTTGGAAAAATGTTGTAGGGCCTGTAAAGGTAAGTTTGTAAACGTGGGCAATGTGAATTTAAGATTTCTTCCTCACTTGCTCTTTTTCGAAGCATCTATATACCGTTTTTCTTTTTTTTTTCTCCCCCAACTGCAGTCTAAGGAGCAGTGTTTTCTATTCTGACAGTGATATTTTTACTCAAGCTTGTACTTGGGAAAAACTGCTCGAGTTGCAAAGGACCAGCGGATTACAAGCTAGTAATACCGCCGAACATTATTCTTTCATGTCACGCTCAGCCAATGGGATTACGTACCCACCAATGGCTGGTGCCTGCATTCTGGAAGGCAAGGAGTGCAAGTCTGTTGGCCATCTGCAGTCTGGCCTTCAGGCTAATGGCTCTGGCATCTACATAGAGTATCCACCCAGCCCTGGATCGACGCCAAGACCAGGTTGTACGTTGCCCCCCAGGACTTTTGTCCAGTTTCGTTGTCCACGGCGTGAACAAGTGAGTACCAAGAGTTGGGCGTAATTCCTACGACGTTTATTTATTAGGCAGTACACATGACAAAAGAAAAAGGACGAGGTTAGTGCTAGCCTTTCAACGGAATAAAATTGCTTTAGCAGACAATCTACACCGGGTAAGTTGGTCGGTGCGTCATTGTTAACTTTAACTATATGAAAACATAGTTCATTTTTCAGTATGCCTAGCAATTTACGTTAACAGAGAAAGAACTTTAAAAATTTTGAGCGGACTCCATCTGGCACAACTTTTTCAGGGGTGAAGGGCAGATGCTGTGGAATTGTAGGTGGAGCTTGTACTGAGTTCATAGGTTGTTGCAAAGTTGCTAAGTTGTAACTGCAAGAGCCTCTTTTGTACTGATGCATTCTTCATGGTAACAAATGATGAACAATCTGTGCTAATTTTTTCTTTGTGAAGCTGTGTTTGGACTTTGAAGGGGTTAAGCTCTTACAAAGTAAATCTTGCAGAGAAGCATGAGCTGGTAAAAAAACACATTTTTAGAAAATACAATTGAAAATGCTGAAGCTTTCATATTGTGTATGTCTGTAACAACAGAAAGAACGAAATAGGTACATGGCAAGTATCGATAACTAAACAAATGCTCCACGTGAGACGTGACAGTCTTTGTGAGCTTACTGTAAATTCTGAACTGTCTCTTTCTTTCAGAGTCATGCCCCGAGACTGATTTCAGACGTTGACTGCCACTACTACGTCGAATGGGAGACCCAACACGCCTGCTCATTGGATCTTCTTCGAGCCGATCCAGTGGAATGCAAATTCACAAGTGACAATCATGGCATTGACATTGACCTCAGCCCACTAAAGAAGGAAGATGGTCAGTTTTAATTTGCGAGTTGGGTTGTAAAAGGGCTTCAGACTCCTTTGTATGTACTCTATGGAGTAATAACAATACTTGTGGGATTTTACGTGCCAGAACTAGGAGCTATGATTATGAAGCATGCTGTAGTGTAGGTTCTACATTACAGCATGAAGTGTACAGCTGTAGGCTCTGAATTGATTATGACCAGCTGGTGTTTTCAATGTACACCTAATTCACAGTACAGAGGTGTCTTCGCATTTTGTTCCCATTGAAATGTAGCTGCCATGGCTGGGAAACGAACCAGTGTCCTTGAACTTAGCTGTCCAACACCTTAGCTGTTGAGTTACCACATCGGGTACACTTTACGGAGTCGTGTTCTTTTTAGGTTTGTTGTCGATTGTAGACATTTGTTAATCTCAACCATATGTGTTCTTTCAAAATCACTTGCTGAAGTCATGAAAAATCCTTGAACAGGGGGTTTAGGCAAAGCGTTTAATACTTGTCGCATGTGACCATATTTACGTTAATCTTTATATTTGCATTTGGTGGCACCCGCTTGGTGACCTTTGTATTTACCGAGTCAGTGATTCTTTCTTTGGAATGTTAATGCCAATTTCCAAGTGGGTTTGAAGTTCTGAGGACTTGAGAAAATGCTGCGTGGGTGTATGTATAGGGATGCGTGTTGTCATTACTAAGCATAAGATGTACTGTTCACAGGCATTATTAAATAGCACACTGGGACCAATTAACAAATGTTGCTTCGAAAAGGAAGATTGGAGGAAAAAAACCCAGCATGGTGCATTTGATTGGCTGAGTATTTTGGGCATTGCAAATGATCATCTGAGCCTGCCCTTGTACGTTCCTGCAAAATTTCACTAGCATGACAGGGAATTTGTGGGTTTTAATTAAAAACAAGTGCCTTGACGAAAGACTTTTGCCAAATCTTTTCAGCTCTTGGATGTAGCTGACTGCAATGTCTTGCAATTCATGGCATGTTTGTAATGAAGTCAAGCCTTTTTATATGTTGTGTGGGTATTAGTAATTCTGCTTGTCTTGCAGTAGCAGTTAAATGGCTCAGACGTTTCAGTGACTTTCTTGCCGAGCTAAACCTATGGCCTATCGATACTTGTTACGTTTTTCAGGTTTCTACACTACCGAAGCGAATATCAATGGCACAAAGGCAGTCATCAAGTACAACATTTGTGGTAAAGGCCTGGGTTCAGTCCAGTGTGGAAAGAAGCGAGTCTTCAGGTCGGCCGTCTGTGCCGAGATCAATGGGGAGTCATTTTCGCTGGGACAGGACCAAGAACAGACACTTCAGTGAGTTTATAGTCAGCAGTTCATTGTACACTCAAACCTCGTTATAGCGAACACGGATATAACGAATTATCGGTTATAACGAAGTAAATGAAAAGTAGTCTTGTAATATGTACAGTGTTAAAATTAACGTTTATAACGAATTTTCAGATATAACGAAGTTATTTTCGTGGCAGATGCGACTTTGTTATAATGAGGTTTGAGTGTAGTCGCTTGTGTTGCTTAGCACAGCCCTGAGGTTGTCATCTGGTGATCACAGTAGAGAAGTTAACTTTCCCATTAAGGTGTCAGGTGTTGTTGCCAAATACAGAAACCTTTTCCTGCATTGTGCAGGTATGATGGTAGCATTAGCCTTGGCAGCTTTCCACTGGTACTACACCTTTGGTGTTGTGTAGCTGAGCACGAAGTCGCAAGACAAAGAAGAATCTAGGAAACCAAATTTAAAGGCTTTTTTTTTTTCCAAGCAAAAGAATTTTGATTTCCCTGAAACATATACACAGTGCCAAATTCATTGTGAAGCTTGAACCAACAAAGTGAGCTCACTGTCTCAGCCAATTTAAGTGTCCTTTTTGAAGGCAGCGTTTCCCATTAAGATTTCATTTACCTGTCAAGGTTTTCTGCTGTCATAAAAGGAAGCCCAAGATGAGCTCAGTGGGCTCACTGTCTACAATAAGTGTGTTTATGCAAACATGTCACATTGTTTTTGTTAAATATGCTCTTTTACTGGAGTGTTACGTGTATTCTTTATTTATGCAAGTGATGCTCTCGTACAACAAACCTTGTTGAGCATAGATTTAAAGGAAACATCTTGTTTTGAAACCTCTTCTCATTGCATTGTGTCAGACTGAAACACAGTTTGGTCAAGCGTGGCTGCGTCTGACCTGTGTTCACCTGTTCCAGGCTCGTTGACGACGTAGTTACAATGAAGTTCAAGGACGGCAGTGATTGCGGTCCTTCTGGGTCAATGTGGTCGAGCGATGTTCATTTTGTCTGCAATAAACAGCAAGGTACGTTGACGCAACCACTTTTTGCTCTCTTTGTTCATGCCTAGCACTTCTGTGCTCGAAGACCACATGTGTGTACATGCCATGTGTGTACACTTTGATCATTCTATCTTTCCAATTGTCAAATTATTATTCTCTAAATTCATCTTGGCCTCTTGCATCTTACCAAAGGCTGTGCTTCTGTTCGAATTGCATCTGTTTGTGTTTGTTTTAGAGGATGGTGAGATGCAGTTTGGCTGGCTTGATCACAGCGCCTGTACCTATCACTTCATCTGGGAAACTGCTCACGCATGTCCGAAGGCTCGGGAAACTGACTGCATTGCAGAGAGTGGGGACGTTCGGATCAATCTCGGGCCCCTTTCACGACGTGGAGGTGAATTTCAATGCATAGTTCTGTTTGAACCTCGTGCATTACGCTATAGCCTTTGGAAGTGGCTTCTTGCATGTTTTTGCTTATACCGTAAAATCCCGAGCAAGCCCCCCCCACAGTGAAAGATAATTGGACAAGATAGTCGTGGACCAAGATTCATTATGGCGGCAGGACAGCCTCTAAGAAGAATGCACACCTGTTCTTTGAATGAAATGCTTTATTGATACGCATGCATTTACTGTTTTTACTGAACCGGAAGGAATCCTTGTGTGAAATTTCATGTGTTATGACAAGAGGGGAAAGACGTCCTTCAAATGTTCCAACAATTTATGACAATTTATAATGCAACCCCGAGGCACCACACTGTAAAATACTAAAAAAACGTGCACATATCTAAGGACTCTTAAAACTTGTCTTCCTAGGAACCGCTGCTGCAGGATTCTGTAACTCAGAGCAGGTTGAAAAAAAAATGGCAAGAGGGGGGGGGGGTGTTGTTTGCTCGGTCATTGGCACATATTCCAGGTCTCCCGAAAAGGGGGAGGAGGCGTTTGCTCGGGATTTTACGGTAGGTGCCTTGGTGGGGGTTCTTTCACGTTGTTAGTTGTTAGCTCCTCCCATTTACTCATGGCGTTGGTGTGCCGGTTACCTTGGTTGTGATAGTTATCTTGGTCATCAAAAAAGTCAACTAACGAGGGAAGTGACAAAAGCATCGCACAGTAATAATGGATCAGAAACATATGGATCAGCCAGGCATCATTAGCTTTGTCAACAACAAAAGAATTGCAGTATTTTAGTAGTTGCTGCATGCATTCAGGAAGTATATGATATGCCAACTTTTGTGTGATACACCAATACAGTGCTATTGTCACTTTTCTGGCAAATGTTCTGGCTTCAGTCATTGGTTTTGATGGTACTGCTTTTGTCAGTTCCTGTAATAATTAATGTATTTATCAGTACAAAATTTTGTTGTGGGCAGAGCACATGTCCAGTTACTTTATTACTTTTCGCTGGTGTTGTCGTGCTACCGAAATGGACAAGTGTTACCACCAGCCTCACTTGATGGGAGGAATTTGTTTCCCGAGTGGCGTAAAATGAATCATGGGACATCAATAATGCGGTGGCATGTTGTGGCATGTTGCACTTAATGCAAATGTTGTGGCATGTTGTACTTCATGCACTGCTGTGCCACATTGCATGCTTAATGCTGAAGTTCTCTCAAGGCTGGCTTCAAGCTATATCATCGTGTTGCAGGTGATGCTCCTTGGACTGCTCTGGGCAGCTTGAAAAGCGACAAGGAGAGTGTCATATTGATCAATGTATGTGAAGGCCTTGGCAAGACAGAGGTTGCGAAGGAGTGTGGAGCGACGAGCACAGTTTGCGTGAAGAGTAAGTTGGCAAAATGCATGGGGTACCATTGCTAAATGTGTTTGCGCAATTCATTAGCACGCTGGGTAGAATTGCAATGCCTGAACAGAGACCATGGGCTCATTGGGGGCACTTTTGCCAATTCAGAATTCGTAATGCTTGTTGAAACTTGAGAAAATTTCTTAATGTTAAACTGCCATTTTCGAGGCCGCAAAGGCCATAGTTTAATGGAGTGCTAAAAACACATCAGTTTTGCTTTTGGATAAACCTACTGGATTTTGATTTGTCTGGCCTTGATATTTATGGAAGCCTTGAGTCAAGCCAATCTGACCTGTTCATCTTGTGTTGATGAGAAACACTGTAAAAGCATTCCTGTTACATGTGCAAGAAAAATGTTTGCTTATTGTTTTATTGTTTTGTGTTCAAGCAATTAGTGATCCTAATACTTCAACCCTTAAAAGTGCTTTGTGAAGGCCTTGTGAATGCTTGAAAAACTTTGAATTTCTTCTGCAAAATCTGTTACATACCCTAGGCTTTGTTTGCCAAAATTTGCCTTTCTTTCTTTCTTTTTTTTTTTTTTTTGAAAATCTCTGTAGAGAGCAACGGAAAGAGCGCCATCTATGGAACACAGCTGGCTAAGCTTGTGTACGACAGGGGTAGCAAAACGGCCTCAATGTCCTCGGAAGGTGGTCCCTGTTGGAATGGCAAAAACCTTCGTTCTGTAATTACATTTATCTGCAAACCAGGTAACTTATTTAGCCCACTCATTGTTGGCTTCTGTTTACGTATTATGATTGAATTAGTGCTGACCTGACCCTATTAAAGAGATATAGTTTTAAGTGAAAAAATGATAGTGCCTTAAGTGTGCTGAAAAGTTCCAAGCTGAGGAATTGTTGGATCTGACCCTTCTACGAAGGTTTAGTCACAAATACCTTTCAAGCACAAATTATAAGGTGTTGTGCAAGCCTTACTTAGATTTTCCTTTGTCAAGGCTTTGGATTTCTCAGAATATTTGTTTATAAAGCATTGCTATTAGGGGTGTGCGAATATGCGAAATTTCGAATATTTTTCGAATAGTGTTTGCTATTCGATTCGATTCGCACTGGAATTTTCCTATTCGAACGATTTCGAACTTCCCAAAAATAAATACAGTCAACGTCCAATTGAAAGTGCCCCTTCAGATTTTTAATATGCTTCACCTCATTACACTCTCGTATTGCGGCAAAGCTGCCTTTCAAGCTCCATTACGGTCGAAGTTAGCCGAGAGACGGTCAACATCCGATTGAAAGTGGTCCCTAGATTTTCAATATGCTTCACCTCATCACACCCCCGTATTGCGGCAAAGCTGTCTTTCAAGCTCAGTTGCGGTCGAACTTAGCCAAGACACAGTCAACGTCCCATTGAAAGTGGTCCCTAGATTTTCAATAAGCTTCACCTCATCACACCCCCGTATTGCGGCAAAGCTGCCTTTCAACCTCCGCCACGGTCACAAATGTATTAACTAAAAAAAATGCTGGTTCCAACATGGAGATAAAAGATATGGCAGAGTTGGAGGCTTTATTAATGCTGTTTTGGACCTGACATTTGGGCAGAAAGTTCGAAAAATCGGACGCCGAAGCTTTTTAGCATCCGAGATTTCATATGTTCTTATATATCGACGTCTACGAGGCAGATTTGGAACTCCGGACTTGAAGGGAGCACACCCTTGTCCACCACATTAGTTGGGCTTCCACAGAAGTTGAAAGAGGAGGAGAGGCTGAGGAAATGGCATTTTTGCCTATCACGTGCAAAGTGTAGTCTGCAACGCTTTGGTTGCACCAAATCATGTACATAAATACAATTCGGCCTCTACATTGCCTCATTCTTGATAAGACAACTATGAAACACCAACCCGCCAGTGCTTCATCAACCTAGCGAAAAGAAACTTTCATGTTGCTATCTCATAAGAATATGCTTAGGAATCCTCTCTAACTTTTTTTTCTGCAATTTCGCTTCGAAGTATTCGAAAAACATTCTAGAAATATTTGAGAAATATTTTAAAAATATTCGATTCGATTCACTCACGCTCCAATATTCGAATTCGCTTCGCACCCAAAATTTTGCTATTCGCACAGCTCTAATTGCTATGTCTTTCACACTCAAACGCTGTGGTACAAGGATGCTGGCTTATAGTACTGATGCATAGATTCACCTGCCTGCAAGGGTAATGCATGTAACTGTTTGGAATGATTTTTGTTACACATTATATTCCGTTCATGCAGCGCTAATTACGGGCAGCAATATTGATATATTGGAGGCAAAGTGGCATTGAAAACTGCCAGTGTTTTTCTTCGTGTCAACAGAGACAATAAGTATCAATAAATAGAGTGAAGAAAATGCGCATTGGCACCAGTATTAAACCTGTTAAGGTTTTTCATGTTATGAACTAAAGCACCTGTAGTCTGCACTGTAGTGAACACAAGGGGACGTGGCATGGTGAGGCACCTATTGCAGTGTGTGTGTGATTTCATAAAGACAAATGAAAACAAATCTCGTGACCTCTGCACACAATTGTCATGCCATTTCTTCAACCCCTGCCACAGCTTAAACAAAGGGTACCCCTACCCTCTGTAGGATATCTTCGCGTGTATGAGTAGTTTAATACTCTGGATATACGGAGTACTTTTATTTTCGACAGATCCCAGTAGAGCTAGAACATGAGTAAATGTGGCTGCATGATATAGAAAGATTAACCAGCGCAAAAAAAGATGGAACACTTAGGAAGGACAAACACACACAGTGCTTTTTTGTGCTGCTTAATGTTTCTCAATCATGAACCAACTCGCCCAAGCAGCAGTTTTGCATGATATACTATTGTTTTTGTTATTATAGGCTTCCAAGTGAACATCTCCATCATCGTTGTTTCTTAGTGCATACATAATTCTGGTTTGCCTTTCTAGGTGCCGTTTCAACAAGTCCACAGCTGGTCCGGGAAGTGGAGTCCGAGTGTCTGCTGGAATTTGAGTGGCACACTGCTCTTGCCTGCCCTCGGGCGTCCCATGTCGGCCAGGACTGTCGAGTCTACAATGATGCTCTTGGTAAGTGCTTTTGATGCATTTTGTGTGAATGTTTGGCGATAACTGTGCAACTAGACTTGCAGCAAGTATTCAGAGGTTCAAGCGACAATTGCTTTCATAGTGGCCCTTTGAAGATGGTGCTAGGGAGAACCTTTACTTGAGGCAACCGTTGGATGTTGCCCTACGATTTTGCAAGCTGCTACTGCTTTCGCACAGCAAGACATTACAAACATGAGTTTATTAACAGGCATTTGTTATGCTGGCTCGGCCAATGGATGTGCTTGGAAAGGGAAAGGTCTTTAGGCTGAGAGTGCCTTGTAAAAAGGACAGTTTTTAAGGCTTTTTTAGGCATTTGCAATTTTATAGTGTTCGAAAAAGCTGCTCAGTTTTCTTCCGAATCTTCCGTTTAGTTGGCTTGTACCAAGATAATAAACGGACAACTAGGAAGTAATTGCACTTGCCAAAACTGGTTGACGACATGTCGTTGGTATCGTCAAACAACAAAATTAGTCTCTACTATCTGCAACAATGGGGTGTTGTGGAGGTCTTGCACAACGGCATTACTTGATATTTTACAATCTGTGTCACAGTTACAGGGTGCTGCATTTTCGTGCTTTCCTGTAATAGTTCTCGATAAGTGATGCCTTTCCCTTTTCATCTCTGTCCTTTCTAGGCTTTGAAATCGATTTGAACCCTCTCAAGAGCAGCAAGCCATATGCACTGCAGCACGAAGGTTATCGTTTCTTTATCAACGTGTGCGGCAGTGCAAGTGAATCTCCATGCGCTGGCGACGTCAAGAGTGCGAATGCATCGGTGTGCCAGGTGTCTATTACTGATGGGTAAGCTTGCTGTCAACTGTCATTTAGGTTAATATAGGAAGTGTTTAATTTCACTGAGTTTAATGCTGTATGATGGGATATGGCTGTTCACCAGTTCATTCCTCATATGTATAAATGGCCATTCTGTGCCATGTGAAAAGCAAGAATTTAGCGCACTTGTGTTGTCGACATGGCTTCACAGGCAGTTTCTGGGACCAGAAAAATGTGAGCAAATTTTAAACGTGATCATACAACTTTCTTCAGGTGCTGCCTTAATATTGTTTTGTGTTGAAGTAGGTGTTCAAATACAGTATGTGCACTTAAACAGTTCCTTGAACCTCAACTTTACTCCTGGAAATTGGCAGTCTGGGCCACTTTGATGTCGCAGATGCTCGAGCAGCAAAGATGATAGAGATTTATCCTGTTGCTCCTACGCTTCCTTTTCCTTGTTTTTTTTTTATTTTTTTATTTACGACTTGTTTTAAGCACCATGAAAATGCACACCCGCCTCAGTGGTCAAGTGGTTATGGTGCTCGACTGCTGACCATCGTGGGATTGAACCTTGGCTGCGGCGGCTGCATTTTCGATGGAGGCGTAAATGCTTGAGGCCTATGTACTTAGATTAAGGTGCACGTTACAGAACCCCAAGTAGTCTGAATTTCCGGAGCCCTCTACTGTGGCATATCTCATAATCATATTGTGGTTCTAACGCAATAGCGTTAAAGAGCTCATTTCGCAGAAATTCCGGTGTTGGTGGCGTCGGTGTCTTTGGTCGTGAGCGAAAAATCAGCATTGTCCATCAGCGAAAATTCGAGGCAGATGCAAATAAAGAAATAATAAAAAAATCTTCGGTTTGAGTGGGACTGGAGATTCGAACCTACAACCCCTCGCTGCGTGGTGCGATGCATTTAGCCGCTTGGCCACCACGCATATATCCTCTAGCGTACTAATGGCGAGCTATTTATATACACCATTTAGCGTTGGTGGTACGCACATCTCGGAGGTTCTTCAGCGGCTTGACAGGAAACCCCTGAGATGGTGCAAAGGGCCCATGGGCACGCTTTCAGTGTTCAGTTTCAATGTTCAGTGTTTCAATCTGCACTTTGGCTTTCCTTGTGCCACAGTTTAGGTGTCATCCGAGAAGCGAAGCCAGGCGAGCGATTGAGAAGGTGATACGAATGCGGTCCGATTACGCTATTGCGTGTTACTCTTGAAAGCGAAGCTCAAGTGTCCTCCAAGTTTTGGGACGTTAAATCCCAACAATTATTATTATTATTATGAAAATGCACAGTGCCAATTCACTTGATCTTAGTGTTCCTTCTCTTGCAGGCGCTTCTGGTCTCTTGGCCAGGCCAACGCAAAGTTGACATACATTGACGGAATGCTGAACCTAACCTACACTAACGGAACCCCCTACAATGATGCTGCCAAGACACCTCGTTCGTCTAGCTTGACCTTCCTGTGCGACTATGAAGCCGGCGTTGGTCAGCCCCAGTTTATGGATGAAGCCAGCCGCACTTATGCTTTCGTCTGGCGCACCAGCTATGCGTGCCCACCCACTTATTTTGTGGGCTGTGTGTACAGAGATCCACACACAAATTTAAGCTACGATTTGTCCAGGTGAGTAATTCAGCAGTTTTGCTGTTTGACGCAGTCACTGGGTTCTAATGGCACTTACTTGCTGTGAAACTTCAGGGCATAAGTGGGAGCATCGCCTTAGTATCTGGATCTCTGCTGCACTGGGATGGTACAGTGCATGTGTAAGCAGGCATCACTGTAGCCACTAATGCAATCAAAAATGCAATAAAATGTGTCATTGATAAAGAACAGTCATACATGCACCTGCTAATGTATACAGACTAACCTTAAATTCCCTGGTGGACCTTTCCATATTCTATGTAAATCTTGCTGTCAGTGTTTTTGGTGGGATGGCAAGGGAAATTGTCTGATTGGACTTAAGACCAGGATAATTCCTTCAAGTAAACAGTATTTAAAGGCCCCCGTGTACATTTGTGGTTGAAGCTGTTTTCTTAGTCCTCACACATTTGTATCTTCGCTGTTCGGGCTTGAATGCATACTGCTGTGTTATGTTTCATCTGCGCAGTCTCTAAAGGAATTGTTTTCTAAGAAAGGCCGAGAGACACATCAGGCACAGCAAACTTTCGTGGGAGGGAACCTCTTCTGTTTCACCCTTTGTCATAGGCTCTACTCTTGACACGGGAATAGGACTGCTAATTGGGTGGAAAATCTAGTTCAGTAAAAGTGGCAACGATATCTACGTTGTGAAAGAATAAAAAATTTCCTCTTCATGCATCAAGCCATTGAGAGACAGTTGCAGAAAATACCCCCTTGCGAAGTGAGCCGGTCATAAGTAATGAAGCGGTGCTCTTTAAGCGGCTGGGCCATCAGTGTTGACGTGTCAAGAGTTTCCTGTATGCTCTGTGTATAGGGATCATAGTCGGTAGTTGCTGTAAAAGTAATTAGAGCAGAATCGTGCCTTTTAATTTTACTCGTCTTTCATTGTTGCACGTGGCCTTTAACTGCTGTTGCGTCCTGATGACGTGCCATTCGTTCTTTACTCGGTGTCAAGACTGAACCAAGCCAATCCCGATGGAGACTGGATAGCTGAGGAGCACGAGGCCAGTTACACAGTCTTCGCCTATGTGAGCGTGTGCCGCCCACTGAAGCGTGCTCCACTGGGCTGTTCCTCCAAAGCTGCGGTCTGCATCGTTCACTCGTACCATAACAGAACGGTGAGAGGGTTTGCTTATTCATTCCTGCATTCTCCTTTCGAGGTTGAAAGCAATGTGGCCTTGTTGAAGAACATCTAAGCAGCTAGTGTAACAGACATAAAGAAAAAGAAATTCTAAACTTGCTCCCTCCAGTGTCCTGTTGCAACACATTTCTTCCTAGCAATTTCTGTGTGCTTTTTCACCAGCTGCAGCTCTGAACTCGGCTCATCTTGCCTTCACACTTCAAAGTGTTTAGACCGCATTCATAACGTGCAGTTATGTAAAACTAAAACTTTCTTTTGGGCATTTTACCCCAAACTTGCAAAGAATAGGATCACTTTCTCATTGAGATGCCCACTATCAAGCACCAGAATCTCCTCGTAAACCTATTAGCTGACATTTTGTAACTAGAAAGCATACTGTATTGTTAGCTCGTGTAGTGTTACTTTTTGTTGTCACCTTTTTATCGTTACATTTTACCCACTCACCTGTCTAATGCTCATGGCCCTTAAGATAATAAATTTATTAATCACATGCAATCTTTCTTAATTAGTGGGTGGCAAGAAGAGTAGAAATGTGTGAACTACAATATATGCAAGTACTAAGCTGCATGATGAACTTGAAAGGCCAACTTGGAATTGTCTTTAATAGACTTAACTTTTCCTGACTCTGCTTCTTTTCCTAGGAAAGGGTGGTGATCGCAAATGCTGGCCAGGCACGTAATGCCCCACGGAATGTGTCTGACCTTCTGACGCTTGAATATGACCATGGTGACCCGTGCCCGCACAAGAAGAATGCAAATTACAGTTCCATTATTCACTTCATGTGCGACCTCAATCAGGTAAGTTGTCTAGTTTGAGTATCTCCTTGCCTCATGGGTTTGAAATGTAGCATTGGGTTTCGCATTACATGTGGTGCTTAAAAAGACACTAAAGGGAAACTATTTTTCTATTACTAGCAAACAGGTCGGCAAACTCGTTTGAGTAGACTCACTTACTCGCTCAGACTCGGATCGAGTCGCAAGTCCGGATGAGTAATATTTTAGCGAGTCTGAATACGGATGAGTCTGGTTGGGGAAAATTTTGACGAGTCTGCAGCTGATTGTGGTGGCATAAGTTATTGCGCACAAAGAAAAAAAAAACCATCGAGTCTGATTTGAACCCCAGGCCCTCTGGATGGCAGTAGAGTATTCTACCACAGAGCCACACCGGTGCTTGAAACTCCTTCGCAAGAAGGCCCTATACGGGCATCATATCGGGCAGGAAATCACGTTAACAGACGTAATATAGCGTGTTAAAATGGTAAAATAACTAGGGGTGTGCGAATATTCGAAATTTCAAATAATTTTCTAATAGTGTTTGCTATTCGATTCGATTCGCACTGGAATTTTACTACAGTCGAACCCGTTTATAACGAACTCGAAAGTGTCGCGAAAAGTGGTCGTTATATCAGTAGTTCGTTGTATATGGACTCGCCCTTAAAAACGTGCGCTTGGCGGCTAAGCCGTTTTTTTTTTTTCTTTGTGCACTTTTATTAAAGTGCTAACAACCCCTTAGGTGACAAGCTAAGCCTTTTCGCGTCATGAAGCGACGCCCGCTGCGTGCTCACGAGTGAATAGGTGGATAGCAAAATGACTTCTTTTGGTTCGATGCCTAGCTCCTCGCTGTTTCAAGGTGTGTGCCGTTCAGTGTAATCGGGGAGAAAACGCGTACTTTCTGCGACGCGGTTGTTACCAGTTACGTTGCCTCCTCCCCGATTACACTGAACCGCACACAACTTGAAGTAGCGACGAGCTGAGCCTTGACGGTTCCTAGAACCGGAAGTGCTGTAGCAGACGACGCGCCGTTTTGCTATCCACCTATTAACCGCCTTTGCAATGAGCTGACACCGTTTCACCGAAGCGCGGTACCGCGACGTGGAGCCGATCATCCCTGGCTAGTTGCGTGCAGCGCATCGCCTACTCGGGTCGCGGAGTCACTGCCGGGCCGCTTGCTGTATGCCATATGCGCGTTTTTACGTTCTTCGTGCTTGCTTCACTCCAGACCGTGCACGGGTGCGGTGACTAGCCTCTTCGTTCAACGCGGCGAGAACAAGCATTTTCCAAGCAACACGCACTCTACGTCTCCGCGATGCTCTCGCGGCTTTGCACGACGATGCGCGGCGCACTTCTGTTGTCACCAAGACAAACACGCAGTATACGCTCGCTGTCACTGCATCGACGTTTCTCGGTGCCCGCGCCGCTCAACAACAAAGCGACGCGCACTTTAAAGCGGTCTCGCACGACACGGCGGCGGCGAACTTGCGAACGGCAGCATGGCTAAGCCTGGCGTGCTCGTACCGCCGTCCATCCGCAGTGTACGGCTTAATACGCCACACGCGCAGCCGAGCAGATATCTACAGATGACTGTGATAAGGTTGTCGGCTGTAAGGCATAATGGCACGTTCATCGACGGCCGCCACCTCGCCTTCGCTCTTTTCTGATGCTTATCCGCGAAGGCATCGCCGAAATCGCGCAGAAGTCGTAATCACCGATCGACCGGTCTCTGCCGTTACCGAAAAGACGGACGACTTTTCGTGGCACATTGTGGCGTCGACGAGTTTAGGGACGCAGTGAACCTTTTTGCGATGGAAAGTTATCGCGGTTATCACTTCTTGCATTTATGCCTTCTTGCGTTCCAAGGCATTGTTTGGTTCATCTCAGGCGGTCGTAGCTGCAGAGAACGGCGTCAGGAAAGGTTACTGTGCGAAAGCTGACCACAAGGCTTCATGCTGCCTACTATTCTTTTTTCCCCCCACTGCCATTCTACCACTGAAGAAACGCCTGGAAAGTGAGCGACCTCACTCGCAGCGTCAAAAAATCTGCGTGCGGTGCTCGCCGATCTGGGTATCTTAGTCGCGAGTAAACTGGAGAAGGCATGTTTTAACCTTTTTTCGCTTCGTATGCACCATATTTTTACCGCGTCCATGTCTGAAGTGTTCGTTGTAAAAGTAGGAGGCTTTGAAAAATGTTCGCTATATCTGGACGCAGCTTCAATGGTTAGCATAGGAAAATCGTAAGTGCACCCAAATATGGTCGTTATAACCGATAGATCGTTATATGTGGGATCGTTATAAGTGGGTTCGACTGTATTCGAACTATTCGAACTTCAACGAAAACAAACACAGTCAATGTCCGATTGAAAGTGACCCCTTCAGATTTTCAATATGCTTCACCTCATTACACTCTCGTATTGCGGCAAAGCTGCCTTTCAAGCTCCGTTGCGGTCGAACTTAGCCAAGACCACGGTGGCCAAGACACAGTCAACGTCCGATTGGAAGTGGTCCCTAGATTTTCAATATGCTTCACCTCATCACACCCCCGTATTGCGGCAAAGCTGCCTTTCAAGCTCCGTTACGGTCGAACTTTGCCAAGACACAGTCAACGTCCGATTGGAAGTGGTCCCTAAATTTTCAATATGCTTCACCTCACCACGCCCCAGTATTGCGGCAAAGCTGCCTTTCAAGCTCCGTTACGGTCGAACTTTGCCAAGGCACAGTCAACGTCCGATTGAAAGTGGTCTCTAGATTTTCAATATGCTTCACCTCATCACATCCTGGCGTAGCGGCAAAGCTTCCTTTCAAGCTCTGCTACGGTCACAAATGTACTAACTCAAGAAAACGCTGGTTCCAACATGGATATGAAAGATGTGGCAGAGGTGGGGGCTCAATTAATGCTGTTTCGGACCTGAAATTTGGGCAGGAAGTCCGAAAAATCGGAAGCCGAATCTTTTTAGCGTCCAAAATTTCAGATGTTCTTATATATCAACGTCTACGAGGCAGATTTGGAACTCCGGACTTGAAGGGAGCACACCCTTGTCTGCCACATCAGTTGGGCTTCCACAGAAGTTGAAAGAGGAGGAGAGGCTGACGAAATGGCATCTTTGCCTATCACGTGTAAAGTGTTGTCGGCAATACTTTGGTTGCGCCAAATCATGTACATAAATACAATTCGGCCTCTACATTGCCTCATTCTTGATAAGACAACTACGAAACACCACCCCGCCAGCGCTTCATCAACCTAGCAAAAAGAAACACTTTCATGTTGCTATCTGATAAAAACATACTTAGGGATTCTCTGCAACTTTTTTCTGTAATTTCACTTCAAAGTATTCGAAAAATGTTTGAGAAATATTCGAAAATTATTCGATTCGATTTGCACTCAATCTTTATTATTCGAATTCGCTTCGCACCCAAATATTTGCTATTCGCACAGCTCTAAAAATTACACCAGGTGTTGCACAATATAATTTGCGTAATGAGTGGGCGGTAATGCTTCACACACATTACAAAGGGGTCAGCCATAATTCATCAGCCGCAGCATCAACAAAGTGCACATAATGCTTTACAGATGCATAGTGGGTACTTCCCCACTTCGCAAAATTATAATTTTAAGGCGTAGTGGGTACTTTGCGACTGTACTTGCAGTAGACCCCCTAAGAGAGTTCACTATGGGCTCTAGAAGGGCCGCTCCTCCAGCTTTTGCTGTGACTGTGCTGCATGCTCTGTGCAGGCCTGACTTGTTTACAGGTATCTGAGGTTCTTGTTCATTTCAGCCCGAGCAGCTTCACTACCTGAAGGGTGGGGAGACCTGTCAGCACAAGTTTCTGTGGGTGACACACATGGCCTGCCCTGTGAGTCACCTGGAGGCAGTCAACTCGTGCACGCTCACCGACCGGCAGGGAACCACCTACAGTCTCTCGTCGCTGCACCTGCAGGACAGCTTCTACACGGTCACGCACGGCGACGTCATCTATGAGGTGAGGAGGAAGTCTAGTCCAACTCTGGGCGGTTTCTGGGTCTGTGTTGCAATTCTGGACAGCATCGTAGGCAGTCTACGCTGACAGCTTACAAGACAGCATCGAGTCCCAGTCATCTGAGAAATGGAATGCGTCTGGATGATGTCTGTGCGACATGATGCCATCTCGCGTTACGAAAAAGCTTAGAAAAACAAACATAATTGTTATTTCTTTAACTTCTTACGTGTTATATCTATGAAAAATTTAACATAGCTTACATTGAGTGCGTGGAAAAGTCTGCTTGTGTGCAGACAACCATAGCGGCGAGATCCGCACTATCCGAGCATTTCACTGAGCCGCCATCTTGTTCGGACAGCAAAGTAGCCTGCATCGTTTTTGTTCTCCGATGCTACCTTTTCGAAGCTATTTTGCCGGTTGCGTCAGAATTGGAATGGGAATTAAGATGGCCGCAGTCCACTTGGCTGTCTATAGACGTCCACGGTGAGTATTGAAGCACAGCCTCTACAGGATTGCTGGGTCGACCACGTGACCTGCAGAACTGCTTTTATCATGTGTGGCCTTCAGCAGTGGCTTGCCAACAGAAACATCTTTGTGGTGCGGATTTTGCGTGGAAAGTTGCTGTTGTGACTCAAGACATGCCAATGTTCCTATAAGTAATCTTTTTATCGGTGGTACCTGTCACTCTGATATGAATTCTTCTGCCGACTCCATTGCCAGGATGTGTGCAAGCACTTTGTTACCATAGTGTATATTGAGGCTTGTGCAAACAAATTTGCTTTGCAACGCTGTCTTGTCCAGCATTTTCAGTTTTGTTATAGCTGGAGAGTAGTGCGTTGAAATAATGCATGAGAAGCTAAATTTTATGATTAATTCTTTACAGCCGTACAATTAGTTCTGCCGATTTTCTTAAGGATCCACTTCAGCTATACCAGCGGTGTCCTGCCCTAGCTAGCAATGTGACCTTGGATTGGTAATTGTGGTGGAAGATAAGAGCAAGATGCTGATGGCAAATAGGTTACTGTATCTGGAAGCAGTGCAAATCTTGACGCGTGCTTAAACATTGAGGTGGCAGTCTGCCACTCCTCCACACTTCAAGGCAAAAGTGCTAAATTATGAAAATTCATATGTGGTAAGACTGCTTTCAAGCGTAACACCCTGCAAGTACGCTGAACTGCCTTACGCTATTTCTCGAAGATGAGGCCAATTCTCTTTCAAGACACTTTCTGCATCTGCAGTTCACACTATGTCAGGCCTACCTCATTCTTTTTCTATTGATTGTAGTAACATTGTATAAGTTCATAAGTTTTAATTCATGGTTGTATGTGACCATATGTATACCCGTATTATATGTTTATGAACATAGCATCTCTAAGTGGATATTGTGTATGTCAGTTCGTTTCACTCTTATTTCAAGCTCATGGTTCATGAAACCACCTCTGAACGAGTGATGTGTGTATACAAAAAAGGTCCTCTCATGATTTCCTCCCTTTTTTTATTGGCCTTCTAGATGAGGGAAAGGTACCTTGCTTTTCACTTTTGTCATTGTCTAAATAAATGCTAAAACTTCCTGCAGCTGAACGTGTGTGGTCCAGTGCACGGAGGCCACTGTTCCGGCCAAGGTAACACCAGTGTGTGCATGGTGAAGGGCTCTTCTGCCAAGCAGCTTGCCAAGACTAACGGCATGTCCCTGACCTCGGATGACCCCGGCTCACTTCGCCTGACCTACGTGGGCAACTACTCCAATCACACGGGTGAGGAGAGCCCTTTTGCCAAACCAGATTCTTGCAAATTTGTATTTGAAAGCAGTATTGCGTCTCTACACTGCTCAAAGGGGGAAATGGTGCGTTGAAAGTCGCGATTTTCGCGAACAGCAAAACAACTACAAAAAAGTTAACCTGTCGTGGTAGCTTGGCTGCTGGGGTGTCATGCCGCCAAGCTCGAGGATGCGGGTTCAGTTCCCGGACACGGTGGCCACATTTTGACGGGTTGGAAATGCAAGACTGTTCGTGTACTTAAATCTAGGTGGTCATTAAAGAACCCCAGCAAGTCAGAATTATCCAGGGGCCTAACTAGTTGCCAATAACAGATTTGTCCGTCAGCTTTTAAACTATTAAGGAGAGACCCTGATTCAACATGTTTGTTGTTTTTGAGCAGATTTTTATCAAACTTTTACAGCTTATGTATTTTTATGTGCAGATTTCAAACATGCAATTACTGTTCTGTAGTGTAGTTTTAAGATGTAATGTTTTTAAAATATGCGATAGTTTTTGTATTGTTAAAAGCAAAAGTTATTTTTTAACTACGGGAGTTATAAAGCAAATCAGCATATAACAATAAGCTGAAATGACTACTGCATGCAGTAAAAGAGTGGATGTTCTAAACCTATTTGAACAAAAGCTATGGTACGTTGAACATTTGCAAGTGAGTCTATATGAAGGTGGGGATTTTGCTCACGAAAATTCAATATACCATAAGTTTTGTTCAAATGGGCAATTTAGTAACTCGAAGATTGAAGTGAGCTCTCCATAAAAGCAATGACATCTTCTGGATCTGGAAAAAATGCAAGTACTCGTGGAACTGTGGCTCGACTTGAGTTCCCACCTGCTCTTTTTCTCGCGCAGCTGCGGCCTTCAAAGTGGTCATCGATGCTACCTGCAACGAAGGTACCAATGGCCACCACATGTCCCTGCTGAAGGAGGAGCCTTCGCTTGTGGTGTTTGGCTTGTCCACACCCTTGGCCTGCGAACCGGTGCCTGCCAAGTGCGTCTTTGACGACTTCTATGGCTATGAGTACGACCTGACTCCCCTCCAGCTGCGCACTGGCAACTGGGAGGTGTACCACTCCAAGAGCAACCGCCACTTTCACATCTCCTTCTGCCAGTCGCTGAACCCGAGCCCCGGCTACTCCTGTCCACGTGAGTAGAGAGGTCCCCCACTGTTACACATTGCGAATGCAAAGCATTCTCTGGGAAGCAGATCTTGCATTCACCTAAAAAATGGCATATTTGGAGATTAAAAAGCTAGCCCCAGTTCCACCCATTGTGATTCTGCAGAAACAGCGGAGCTGTGGTTCTCCTGTGTATCCCTTGTGAGTTTTTGCGATTTTCTGTGATGTTTTGCGATTTTGTGTGGGTGCCTGCGATTAGGTTAATTGTCGAGCAGTGATGCACTGGAAAGGACGTGCGACAGCCCCTGCCACACCCACCCCTGCTACAGTGACTTCAGGCCCTATTCACGCTCAAGCTGCCCTTGCCCATTTCACTGTGCGGCTACCGTTACGTCCGCAATCCAGGCAGGTACGCTATTTATTGGCGTATCTTACTTAGTGTAGCGTGATGTGCGATGCGGATACTCATCTGTCCTCACACCCATCCCTGGAACAGGTCCATTGTTAAAATGCTGGCTAAGTAGTTTTAAACATTAAAACAATCTTATAAAACGGTAATTCATTGCAAAGTATAAAAATTAATAATTTGAAAGAAAACTTCATTACAGACATTGTGAGGAGTGAGGGGGCCTCTACATGCGTATTACCAGTGTTGTCTGACGTTGCCCAGCAGTTGGCTAACGTTGGATAGCACTGGCAGTGCATGGTGTGAGCAGCTGCTACGATGCTTTGCACTACCGACAGTTCCCCTTAGGGAAATCTGACATGGTTTTCTGTTCTACTGAGGGTTTTAAATAGAGCTGTGCGAATAGCAAAATTTTGGGTGCGAAGCGAATTCGAATAATAAAGATTGAGTGTGAATCGAATCGAATAATTTCGAATAATTTTCGAATATTTCTCAAACATTTTTCGAATAATTCGAAGTGAAATTACAGAAAAAGTTGCAGAGAATCCCTAAGTATGTTCTTGTGAGATAGCAACATGAAAGTGTTTCTTTTCGCTAGGTTGATGAAGCGCTGGTGAGGTCATGTTTCATAGTTGTCTTTCTTATCAAGAGTGAGGCAATGTAGAGGCCGAATTTTATTTATGTACATGATTTGGTGCAACCGAAGTGTTGCCGACAACACTTTACACGTGATAGGCAGAGATGCCATTTCCTCAGCCTCGCCTCCTCTTTCAACTTCTGTGGAAGCCCAAATGATGTGGCAGACAAGGGTGTGCTCCCTTCAAGTCCGGAGTTCCAAATCTGCCTCGTAGACGTCGATATATAAGAACATCTGAAATTTTGGATGCTAAAAAGCTTCGGCGTCCGATTTTTCGGACTTCCTGTCCAAATTTCAGGTCCAAAACAGCATCAATTGAGCCCCCAACTCTGCCACATCTTTCATCTCCATATTGGAACCAGCGTTTTCTTGAGTTAATACATTTGCGACCGTAGCGGAGCTTGAAAGGCAGCTTTGCCGCAATACGGGGGTGTGATGAGGTGAAGCATATTGAAAATCTAGGGACCACTTCCAATCGGACGTTGACTGTCTCTTGCCTAAGTTCGACCGTAACGGAGCTTGAAAGGCAGCTTTGCCGCAATACGGGGGTGTGAGGAGGTGAAGCTTATTGAAAATCTAGGGACCACTTCCAATCGGACGTTGACTGTCTCTTGGCTAAGTTCGATCGTAACGGACCTTGAAAGGCAGCTTTGCTGCAATACGGGGGTGTGAGGAGGTGAAGCATATTGAAAATCTAGGGACCACTTCCAATCGGACGTTGACTGTCTCTTGCCTAAGTTCGACCGTAACGGAGCTTGAAAGGCAGCTTTGCCGCAATACGGGGGTGTGATGAGGTGAAGCATATTGAAAATCTAGGGACCACTTCCAACCGGACTTCGTCTCTTGGCTAAGTTCGACCGTAACGGAGCTTGAAAGGCAGCTTTGCCGCAATACGAGAGTGTAATGAGGTGAAGCATATTAAAAATTTGAAGGGGTCACTTTCAACCGGACGTTGACTGCATTTGTCTTTGGGAAGTTCGAATAGTAAAATTTCAGTGCGAATCGAATCGAATAGCAAACACTATTCGAAAAATATTCGAAATTTCGAATATTCGCACACCCCTAGTTTTAAATGTTTGTAGAAATACTGGCTGTTGGCTGAGTGATGATTGTACTCCCATGCCAAGTATAGTTTGCTGCTTCATGTCAAGAAAGGCATTTGGGTAGCCCAATATTGCAAACAGTGCAGATGATAGTATGTGAAATGCAGAGGAGGCATGCACTCCGGTAACACTGTCTGTGCTCTTTACCATTTTTTAATGAAAACATTCTATCTGAGCTCGAAACTCGTCAAGATAGGTAGTATTGCACTGAGGGTTATCGAAGCAGCTGTCTTGGGATTCAGTCATATCTTGGGTGGCTTGTCTTGGGATGCAAGTGGAACCTAATAAACTTCCTTTTGTACATTCAGGAGTTGGGAGGTAATGAAAGCTGGCAGAGTTCCCTTTTGCAGGTTGGGACATATCTGCAGGTCTCTCTCACTTTCTGTACATTCAGGAGCCAATGCTCGGTGCTCTGCAGCTCCCTTAACCCTTTGCGGTCCGACACCCTTTCCCAGCTTCCGTCCATTCTGGTCTGAAAGTGAAAGACTGAAAGCTCAAGTAAAAGAAGTGTACTTACTTTTTTACAGATGGCACATAATGTAGTGAGAAAACGCACGCGTCAATCAACCGCGAAAGGACTTGTCCAGCAGTGTCCGACCACGGACCGCTGCGGCCGTGTTGCGTTGCAGAGGGTTAAACTACAACCTCCCCCACTCCCATTTCTACCTCTCAGGCTTGAACTCTAGCACTGTAATTCGCTGACTGTCATAATGTAGCGCGAAGACACAAATACAAAGACGTGGAGACTTGCAACACAGGCACACTGTGTCTCCGTGCTGCACTATGACGATTGGCAAACACCAGCTAGCCCAACAAGCCCTCCTCTAGCACTGTAACATGTGTGGCCTTTACCCACAAGGGGTGATCTGTCTGCACAAAAATTCAGCCTTCGTTTTTCATTTACTGTCGCACAAATATGCTTTAATGCTAGAACCAATGTGCTACAAAGGAAACCAGGCTCCATATTTTGGGAACTAGGCATGTGTTGCTACATTGCACTTTGTACTTACGCAGCTGGTGTCGCTGTTTGCGAAACAAACGCCCAGACACCCACTCTGCCAGGCGTCAGTTGGGGAAACGCATACGGCGTGCCCACGGTTACCAGTGATGGTGCCGTGCTCGTGCAGTACCCGAACGGCGGTCCCTGCGCCAACGGCCAACGCACTCGCAAGACCGTCGTCTCTCTCATCTGCAACGATGAACAGGCGGGTTGTTGGCTGCAGTGGTGGCCTTGCATACTTTTCACTCTGCAGCAAATGCAGACTATAGGACCGGCTTTAAGGAGAATCCAGTTTATCAATTGTATACAGGGTCGCCCACATCTAATGTGAACACCTCATTAATATTCATGACCTCATGGAAGCTGATGTTCAATAACATAATTTGGAAATTTGTTATTGCATTCAACACCGTGATATCGCGTCGTATAAGGTACATTTCCCTCATGAAGTAGAATAAACGTTTAAGTTTTATAGGTTTGGAGTATTCACCTTGGGTGTGGTCGACCCTGTACTTGCAAAATAAGAACCAACTGTAGATGCCAAAGCCACCAAGTATGGCTGTCAAATTGAACGCTGCACGTGGCGGCTAATCACGCGCATTTTTCAAGTAGGTATGCCCATATTTTTTCTTTATTCCGGAAGATTATCGCACATCTTACAGTTCACTTTCAATAATTCGACCTTGACGGATGGGACTAATGAACTTTATTGAATTATTTGGCAGGTTCACTTGAGCAAGAGGCCAAAAAAATAAAATATTGCCGAATGATTTGCTGTATTTGCTACAATCTAACATCTCTCTGAAGTGAGCACACACCCACAGTTTGTGTTCAAATTAGAAAATTGACGTTTAAGTCGAATGGGACTGCTGAAATTAGACATTCGAATGCTCACTTGATTTTTTTTGGAATGAAATGCGTGCTTATAGATCTTTCATGCTGGCAAGAAAAAAACGAAACCAGTGAACTTTACTACTGAATGAAATTTTATTCACTTATTAATTGTTTGTAGGCTGCATGATATTGCTATGAAGAACTACGACATGTCATCCTCCGAACGTTAAGTAGCACATTTTATGTCCTACATTTATGGGATCATGGATCGTGCCTACACAAACCACATCTCCAGTCCATCTTGTGACACTTGATTTTATCATGTCTTGTTACGCTATCAAATATGGCTCTGTGGACAGCAAACAAGCATTAAAACATGACATGCAGTTATCATGATCATACACTCTAAGAAATAAGTCCTTTGACTCTTTTTTTGTGACTCCTGACTTGCCACATATGACTCTCTTTAAAGAGACTCGTGAACTCTTTTGTGAGATCATTACATGCTCTTCTAAGAGTCATGGGACACAAAAGAGTGTTAACTATCTTTAAAGGGATCATATACGTGGCAAGTCAGGACTTACCAAAAAGGGTCACACATGCTCTTTTTTTCTTTAGTGTAGAGAAGCCACAGAGGCTTAGGTCATACAGTATAATTGATAACATTTGGAGCTTTTTATTATGTTCTCGACCAAAGTTTCAGCTTTTGTGCATAATGAACATGTTCAGTCTCCTTGCAAAAGCTTAAATGCTTTAGATTTTCAGAGTGCATTCTTACATTCACGTTACATACTTGAGGTCTCTGCAAGAAGTGATAGTTTTTGTTCAGTACACAGCTCATCTGCTTCTGCCGTTTTCAAATTTGCATGTTTGCTTGCTGCAGGTTGGTCCCACTTTTGTGGCAGAATCGGAGGACTGTGAAATGTTGTTCGACTTCCAGACGCCTGCTGCTTGTCCGCTAAAAGTAAGAGCTCATATCCTCTTGAGGAAGGCTTTTCTTGTTTATGAAACTGACCTTGTTGTTCGAGTAAACAGGACTGAGGTTTTTCTTTTTTAGTTGACTGTTAGGTTGCATCTCGTTTTTTTTTTTTGTTTTTTTCCCCAGATGGCGAGAGGTTCGGACTGCCAGGTGCAGGATCCGCGCTACGGATACATCTATGACATGTCCCCGCTCAAAAATGTCTCTACCGACTATGAGGTGCACGCTTCTGGCTTCACATACTTGATCAACGTCTGCCAGCCTTTGAAGTCTACAAAGTCTGGATGTTCGGGAGCTGCGGTGTGCCAGACTAAGCCTGCCGATGCTAAGTTTAGTGTGGATGCTGGTAGGTGGCGCTTGCTTTGAAGTGAGTCAATGGTGCACGAGGAAAATGATTTGTGTACAGTAAGAGAACTGGAAGCTGTCTACATGTGTACGGATGCTACACTCAGTTACGACCTAAGAAAAAATGTCAGCTTCGCCCACAGTCATCGCTTTCCTTCCCACAGAGAATGTGCATAGATGCCCCCATCCAACAGCACTTACACATTTTCGACGTGTCAAGCACTTCTAGAATGTTTCAGATAGTTTATTTTCCCAAACAGACGCATGTTTGCATCGCTGGTTTTAAGTTGGAAACCTTAACGCCCTGGTAAATTTTGTCAGGGACTCTTGACATCGCTGCTCAGCCAAACGTAACGTTTCAGGTAATACCGACGAACCTTTAACTCTTAATGTGCATAACATTTACGTTATTCGAGAAACGGTACTTACGGTTCGAGTGGAAACAAGCTAGCACAATCGTCTTTCACAAGTGAAGGGTAGGCGCGCCACGGTTCTGTGGGCAGGGTTTACTTTTTGTTAGGTTGTAACTATAGTTCTTGTGTGGTTTGGTTACAGGCAAGCCCAACAGCACGCTGGTATACAGGAATGGCCTGGTGACTTTGACGTACGCCCAAGGTTCGGGTGGCTGCAAAGGAAACTTCAACCGCACCTCCGTCATCACTTTTGTGTGCGACCATTCGACGATGGGCTGGCAGGGTCCGGAATTCCTGTCAGAATCCCGGGATTGCACGTACACGTTCGAGTGGCGCACCATGTTGGCCTGCCCGCCGATCGTCAAGAGCGAATGCAGCGTATTGCACGGCAAGGAAGGACTCGTAGACCTGTCTCCACTGTCAAATCCCAAGAATAACTATGTGGTGACGACGGCCAACGGGACGAAGTATGTTCTCAACGTGTGTCGCAGCGTCATCTACGGTCCTGGTGCGTATTCGAGCAGCTGTTGTTTCTGGTGATGCATTTATTTAGGCACATAACGTGGAAATCTGTCTAACTGAGAGCTTGTATACTTCTGAGAATTTTCACAAAAATCTAGAATCGTAATACTCCTGTAGAGTAGGTTTGGAAATTTCACTGTTTGGTGTGTCAGGTTACTATGGGCTCTATTTAACACTAAAGGAACGCAGAACTAAGGTTTGAACTATCGTAGCGGGAATTAATGCAATAATAAGTAGCCTATGTAGTTGTCTTCTATGTTTACACATACTTTTGCTACCTAAAACTGATACGACCACTTAAGTCTGTCAATTGCAGAGATTATGAAAGGTTATGTTTTTAGTAGAGCTGTGCGAATAGCAAAATTTTGGGTGCGAAGCGAATTCGAATATTGAAGTGAGTGCGAATCGAATATTTTTCGAATATTTCTCGAATATTTCTGGAATATTTTTCGAATAATTCGAAGCGAAATTGCAGAAAAAAAAAGTTGGAGATGATTCCTAAGCATATTATTATGAGATAGCAAGATGAAAGTGTTTCTTTTCGCTAGGTTGAAACGCAATGTAGAGGCCGAATTGTATTTGTGTACATGATTTGGTGCAACCAAAGTGTTGCTGACAACACTTTACACGTGATAGGCAAAGATGCCATTTCCTCAGCCTCTCCTCCTCTTTCAACTTCTGTGGAAGCCCAACTGGTGTGGCGGACAAGGGTGTGCTCCCTTTAAGTCCGGAGTTCTAAATATGTCTCGTTGACATCGATATATAAGAACATCTAAAATATTGGATGCTAAAAAGCTTCAGCGTTCGATTTTTTGGACTTCCTGCCCAAATTTCAGATCCCAAACAGCATTAATTGAGCCCCCACCTCTGCCACATCTTTCATCTCCATGTTGGAACCAGCGTTTTCTTGCGACCGTAGCGAAGCTTGAAAGGCAGCTTTTCCGCAATGCGGGGGGTGTGATGAGGTGAAGCATATTGAAAATCTAGGGACCACTTCTAATCGTATGTTGACTGTGTCTTGGCTACATTCGACCGTAACGGAGCCTGAAAGACAGCTTTGCCGCAATGCGGCAGTGTGATGAGGTGAAGCATATTGAAAATCTGAAGGGGTCACTTTCAGTCGGACGTTGACTGTATTAAATGCGAAGCATTTCTTAGCGAACTTCTGCGACTTTGAGCGTATCTATCTATCTATCTATTTATCTATCTATCTAGCCGCCTACGACTTTGTGCTCTCCTGGGCGCTTCGTTAATCGAATGTACACCAAAATTGGTATGGCGTAACATGACTATGACGAACATAAATGACAAGTCATAACATGAAAATCATGACAAGCATGTCATGTAGAGCATGATTTACATGCCACGCTCATGGTGCGGCGGCAGCCGTTTCGCTAGCATGATATACACCAAAATTGGTATCTTGTGACGTGACTGTGTGACGAACATAAATGACACGAGTTAACATGAAAATCATGACACGCATGTCATGTACAGCATGACTTACGTGCCACGCTCATGGTGCGCTGGCAGCCGTTTCGCTAGCTTGATCTACCCTGTAAATTGTTATTGTGTGACGTGACTGTGTGACGAACATAAATAACACACGAGTTAACATGAAAATCATGACACGCATGTCATGTACAGCATGACTTACGTGCCACGCTCATGGGGCGCTGGCGGCCGTTTCGCTAGCTTGATCTACCCTGAAATTGGTATTGCGCGACGTGACTGCGTGACGAACATAAAAACACGAGTTAATATGAAAATGATGACACGCATGTCATGTACAGCATGACTTACGTGCCACGCTCATGGGGCCCCGACGGCAGTTTCGCTAGCTTGATCTACCCTGAAATTGGTATTGCGCGACGTGACTGTGTGACGAACATAAAAACACGAGTTAACATGAAAATCATGACACGCATGTCATGTACAGCATGACTTACGTGCCACGCTCATGGGGCGCTGGCGGCCGTTTCGCTAGCTTGATCTACCCCGGAATTGGTATTGCGCGACGTGCCTGTGTGACGAACATAAAGACACGAGTTAACATGAAAATCATGACACGCATGTCATGTACAGCATGACTTACGTGCCACGCTCAAGGGGCCCTGACGGCCGTTTCGCTGGCTTGATCTACCCCGAAATTGGTGTTGCGCGACGTGCCTGTGTGACGAACATAAAAACACGAGTTAACATGAAAATCATGACACGCATGTCATGTACAGCATGACTTACATGCCACGCTCATGGTGCGCTGGCGGCCGTTTCGCTAGCTTGATCTGCCCTGTAAATTGTTATTGTGTGACGTGACTGTGTGACGAACATAAATAACACACGAGTTAACATGAAAATCATGACACGCATGTCATGTACAGCATGACTTACGTGCCACGCTCATGGGGCGCTGGCGGCCGTTTCGCTAGCTTGATCTACCCTGAAATTGGTATTGCGCGACGTGACTGCGTGACGAACATAAAAACACGAGTTAATATGAAAATCATGACACGCATGTCATGTACAGCATGACTTACATGCCACGCTCTTGGGGCGCTGGCGGCCGTTTCGCTAGCTTGATCTACCCCGGAATTGGTATTGCACGACGTGCCTGTGTGACGAACATAAAGACACGAGTTAACATGAAAATCATGACACGCATGTCATGTACAGCATGACTTACGTGCCACGCTCAAGGGGCCCTGACGGCCGTTTCGCTGGCTTGATCTACCCCGAAATTGGTGTTGCGCGACGTGCCTGTGTGACGAACATAAAAACACGAGTTAACATGAAAATCATGACACGCATGTCATGTACAGCATGACTTACGTGCCACGCTCATGGTGCGCTGGCGGCCGTTTCGCTAGCTTGATCTACCCTGTAAATTGTTATTGTGTGACGTGACTGTGTGACGAACATAAATAACACACGAGTTAACATGAAAATCATGACACGCATGTCATGTACAGCATGACTTACGTGCCACGCTCATGGGGCGCTGGCGGCCGTTTCGCTAGCTTGATCTACCCTGAAATTGGTATTGCGCGACGTGACTGCGTGACGAACATAAAAACACGAGTTAATATGAAAATGATGACACGCATGTCATGTACAGCATGACTTACGTGCCACGCTCATGGGGCCCCCGACGGCAGTTTCGCTAGCTTGATCTACCCTGAAATTGGTATTGCGCGACGTGACTGTGTGACGAACATAAAAACACGAGTTAACATGAAAATCATGACACGCATGTCATGTACAGCATGACTTACGTGCCACGCTCATGGGCGCTGGCGGCCGTTTCGCTAGCTTGATCTACCCCGGAATTGGTATTGCGCGACGTGCCTGTGTGACGAACATAAAGACACGAGTTAACATGAAAATCATGACACGCATGTCATGTACAGCATGACTTACGTGCCACGCTCAAGGGGCCCTGACGGCCGTTTCGCTGGCTTGATCTACCCCGAAATTGGTGTTGCGCGACGTGCCTGTGTGACGAACATAAAAACACGAGTTAACATGAAATCATGACACGCATGTCATGTACAGCATGACTTACATGCCACGCTCATGGGGCGCTGGCGGCCGTTTCGCTAGCTTGATCTACCCTGAAATTGGTATTGCGCGACGTGACTGCGTGACGAACATAAAAACACGAGTTAATATGAAAATGATGACACGCATGTCATGTACAGCATGACTTACGTGCCACGCTCATGGGGCCCCGACGGCAGTTTCGCTAGCTTGATCTACCCTGAAATTGGTATTGCGCGACGTGACTGTGTGACGAACATAAAAACACGAGTTAACATGAAAATCATGACACGCATGTCATGTACAGCATGACTTACGTGCCACGCTCATGGGGCGCTGGCGGCCGTTTCGCTAGCTTGATCTACCCCGGAATTGGTATTGCGCGACGTGCCTGTGTGACGAACATAAAGACACGAGTTAACATGAAAATCATGACACGCATGTCATGTACAGCATGACTTACGTGCCACGCTCAAGGGGCCCTGACGGCCGTTTCGCTGGCTTGATCTACCCCGAAATTGGTGTTGCGCGACGTGCCTGTGTGACGAACATAAAAACACGAGTTAACATGAAAATCATGACACGCATGTCATGTGCAGCATGACTTACGTGCCACGCTCATGGGGCGCTGGCGGCCGTTTCGCTAGCTTGATCTATCCTGAAATTGGTGTTGCGCGACGTGCCTGTGTGACGAACATAAAAACACGAGTTAACATGAAAATCATGACACGCATATCATGTACAGCATGGCTTACGTGCCACGCTCTTGGGGCGCTGGCGGCCGTTTCGCTAGCTTGATCTACCCCGAAATTGGTATTGCGCGACGTGACTGTGTGACGAACATAAAAACAGGAGTTAACATAAAATTCATGACACGCATGTCATGTACAGCATGACTTACGTGCCACGCTCATGGTGCGCTGGCGGCAGTTTCGCTAGCTTGATCTACCCCGAAGTTGGTATTGCGCGACGTTACTGTGTGGCGAACATAATAGGAGTTAACATGAAAACTATGACACGCATTTCCCTCAATGACATACAAGACGATGTATGCAGCTCTTTGCTGGCTGCTTCGCATTACATCGATTCCCACAATGCGTGGGATCTGCCGGTTTTTTTTGTCTTTGGAAAGTTCGAATAGTAAAATTCCAGTGCGAATCGAATCGAATAACACACTATTCGAAAAATATTCGAAATTTCGAATATTCGCACACCCCTAGTTTTTAGGTGTCTAACCATAGGCCCTTGACATCAAAGTTGCATTCCCTGTTGATGCTAAAGTCAGTTATTTTTAAAATGTTAAACTTCTAATCACTCATTGCTGTTGATGAGCACATCATACAGCTTCAGTTTTCTTGTGTGTGGTTATGCTAAATGTGTGTTAGAGAGAAGTGACCTTGGGGGGCTTTTCTCTTATTTATACTTATTCGTACCATACTACTGTAAAGGCTGTAGCAACTACTATGTCCACAATGGGGGCACACATAGCATATTTGTTGTCAATTAGTGCATTATACATTTTCAGCTTCGTACTATAGGAGTGATACTTGACTCGAAAAACTGTAAAATGTTAAGCAATAGCTCATCAATAGTTGCTGTAACATATTTATCTATGTTAATGTACTCTGAACTGCAAAACCAATACTGCATTGTAGCAGTGACCGCACTTAGTGTTTGCAAGTATCCTTTTCTGTTGAATACCCTTGCATATACTTTTTTCAGTTTTCACAATTCCTCTAGAAATTTTTCTTTAGAGCTACACCCTTGTCAGTAGATTCTCATGAGGGCTATGGATGAGGAATCATGGCTTATGTGTCATTATCAGTATCATCTGATGTAACCATACTCACTTCATGTTCTGTTTTTCTCATTTCACTTTTCAAGCTTATGCCCCTGAGTAGCGTCCTCATTCTTATCATCCTCATCTTTAGTCTCTTTCTTAAACAAGATATTCTAGCCCTTATCATTGCAACAAATCACCTGCCTTCCTTATTAGTAATAAATTCTATAGCGTGCTTCACATTGTAGATGTAGCAGTTACTATTTTTTCAGCTAGTAGTACTCTGCGTTGTAGACCTAGTGACCTTCTTTAAGCCTGTCTCATTGGTCAGTACTTCCTTATTCATGTATGTGTGGATTGTTTTGTCTTTCAGGTTCGGCCTGTGTGAAAACAGCCGGTGCCTGTGCAGTTCTTAAACCCCATGTGTAAGTTCTTTTTCCGACAGGAAACTGCTGATAGAATAGTTTTTTATAGAAATAGCCACTACAAACCACCAAATTCAATTTTTGACATCTTGTAATTCCAAGAAAAAGACTCATTTACTGTCGCATTGTATAGACATTGAACTCTTCTGTCGTTGGGCCATTGTGCATAGAGAAGCATGTTAATTTTAATTTAGCATTGTAGAGCCTATACGTCGCCTAACTTTGTTCAATGTAGCAGTTGTGTCAGCCAGTTGGGAATGGGAATCTACTATGCATTTTAAAATAATAGGTTTTGCACTGCTAACCCTTGAGTAATTCTGGCAGTGTTGAGAATGTGAGATTAACTGTAAACAATGGATGAGCCTTCCTTCTGGTAGATGAGACATGTAGGTTTCACTGTATAGAATGCATTTGCTTAGATCTACAATATCATGAACCCTTTCTGATCAGAGCATTTTCACTGAAGTAAAAAATTTGTATCGCATGCATCTGAATGTGATACAGCACCAACTCGCCCAACAGGAAGTTTTGCCGAATGAGAAAACGCGGCGGTTGAGATAAAAGTTCTTGCCGGAGTTCGTAGCAATGAATTCAGATCTTCTCATAACAGCCAAGAACTCTTTGCTGGAGGCAGCATGTGGTGGTTATTCATATGCCTCGCTTTGCAAGCGCAGAGGCGTGAAAATGTGACTGCTGCAGATTAATTGAAGTCCACTTTTGTTCCACCCAAGGCAGATTGTATGTATTAGGCAGTGGGTTACAAAAGTAGGATGCAGGGGTCTGACCGCGGATATGCTATACATTTGGGAAAATTTCGGGGAGCCGTGTCCATGTCCAGCACAGTCAGCAGTTTATCGAGTATGCATTGCTGGAAATAGTTCCGTTGTTCGTTTTCTTTAGTTGTTGCTTAGTTGTTTAGGGATGGGCGAATAGCAAATTTGAGGTTCGAAGCGAATCCGAAGCGCATAGTGATTTGGTCGAATAATTTCGAATCGAATAATTCGAATAGCATTTACCGCATATTATTAAGAAAAATGAGTGTTTTTGTCATGACCCTTGCACAATATTTTTAAGAATTGGAACTAGGTATGAGCGAATGTCACTTTTTTGGTTTGAAATGAAGTGGAAGCAACCTTGAATGGTATCAAGATTTGAATAGCAGTAAGGTGCAGGTTAGAAGTGGTACAATATGTTACAATTTAAAAATTACTATACTTAGCGCATATAAGCCCATATAACACGATTTAAACTTAAAAAAAAAATGTACACTTTGAAGTGTGGCTTCGCGGCAGTGCAGATTTCTCCTGTAAAGGTGGTTTCACGGTACAACAACCTGACGCTGTAGTGAAACCACCTTTACAGGGGGTTATGTGCGGTCAAACATACATATATTCGTTCATTTCGAATAATATAAATTCGTATCGAAGCGAATTCGAATACTGTAATATTCGTTCGAATATTCGAAACACCCGAATATTCGCCCATCCCTAGTTGTTGCATATTTTCTACGGGAACCATCGGACCACGAAGGGTTACATGTTCGTTTCGTCGTGCTCGTGTGTTTCAAATACAGTTGCAGGACATTCATGCCATTGCTATCTCCTCTGTTTCCAGCACCCAGAACATTGGCCAGGTTCAGCAACCTCCGGTTTTTGAGGACGGCGTCGTCAAGATCAAGTACACTTCAGGTGACATCTGCCAAACGAGGAGTTCGCGTAGCCAGCCAATTCGCATGCAGACAGTGATCGAGTTTGAGTGCGACAAGAACATCAAAGTACGTACCTATTTCAGTTTCAGAAAATTTCCCCAACCTCTGAATGCTGAATCGATGGGAGAGCAGTATGCAGTGCGGTCTTTGTTCACGTTTACACAATTACAAAGACGTTTAGAGTAATGTTTAGTTATATTTACATTTGACCCTGTTTTTGGAAGGTGGGCGCACCCGCCGCAGTGGTCTTGGGGCTATGGTGCTCGACTGCTGACCCGATGGTTGCGGAATCGAATCTCGGCCGCGGCGACCGGATTTCAGTGGAGGCAAAATGCTAGAGGCCCGCGTAGTTAGATTTAGGCGTGTGTTAAAGAACCTCAGGGGGTTGAAATTTCCGTAGCCCTGTGCTACGGCGTCTGTCATAACCATATTGTTGTTTTGGGACGTAAAACGCCAGCAATTATTATGGAATTTGGGTGGTAGTTTTACAGAGGAAAACCAGTATCTAGCTTTCTTTTACACATCTGTTCTTCCTGCAGGTGCATTTTCACAGGTGAATTCCTTGCAGGCTCTTTCTTGTGTTGTTCTCAGTCGGTTGCAGAATTGGTCTCACTGGTGCTATTTCGGTGTCTATTGTAAAGCTCATGACAGCTGCAATAGTTGTGGTGCTATCCTCCTGAAAAATATGTGAAATCCTTCAGGCTGGTTACCCAATCTTGCTGCGGGAGGAAAGGTGCACATACTACTTCCAGTGGCGCACTGCCTACGCCTGTCCAATGACTGAGGATGCCGTGTACGACGACTGCAAGGTGCTTCATCCGCTTACCAGTAAGTGGTGCCTGACCGCTGTGTCATCTGATAAACAAGCTCCTCCACGCTAATGTGGGCCTCTCATTGCCTGCCTCCCCAAGGCCCTGCTTGTGGTCAGGCCTTTCACTGACTTTACTGGTTGATCCTGGACATAGTGCAGCTTGATTTATTCCGTGAACTGTGTAATGGAAAGTGTTGATTCTTTGGCAAAACTTTGCAGACTAGTTGGTTCATACTTGTAAACTCGACTTGCTGCACAACCAGCCGGAAAGGAGGGAGACAGGAAAGAGCGCAGAACTGTGCTCTTTCCTGTCTCCCTCCTTCTTTCCGGCTGGTTGCGCAGCAAGTCGAGTTTACAAGTTTGATTCTTTGGGCCAGTGGTGACAGCAGTGTATCACATCACATCAGCGGCATAGGCAGGCCTGTTCTGATAATGCTATCACATTAGTCACGAAGGTGTTGTTGCATGTAGACCTAGCACCTGAATATCTCTCCTGATTAGGCATTCATGTTGTAAGTAGACTTGTCACAGCTGAGATTAGGAGTGAAGGCAGCAGCTACGACGCTAGCTTGCAACAGCTTGGAGAGCAAGAAATGGGGGTGATGGCACAGCTAAAGGCACATCACAAAGGGTTCTGTATGACTTTATAGGACACAGGCTGCTTTCTCAATCGAGAGATACAAATAATCATGTCTTCGCAAGGGATCTAAACCTGTTAAATGTGAAGTGGTCAGTTTCATGCTCCTCACTATACATACTTACACAGGCTTGCGATTTTGCCTACCCCGAACTACACCGAAAGACCAGTGGCTGGATCCTGACATATCACTCTCACAGATATTGCCAAAATATTAGGGGTGTGCGAATATTCGAAATTTCGAATATTTTTCGAATAGTGTTTGCTATTCGATTCGATTCGCACTGAAATTTTACTATTCGAACTATTCGAACTTCTCAAAGACAAATGCAGTCAACGTCCGGTTGAAAGTGACCCCTTCAGATTTTCAATATGCTTCACCTCATTACACTCTCGTATCGCGGCAAAGCTGCCTTTCAAGCTCCGTTACGGTCGAATTTAGCCAAGAGACAGTCAACGTCTGATTGGAAGTGGTCCCTAGATTTTCAGTATGCTTCACCTCCTCACACCCCCGTATTGCGGCAAAGCTGTCTTTCAAGCTCCGCCACGGTCGCAAATGTATTAACTCGAGAAAACGCTGGTTCCAATATGGAGATGAAAGATGTGGCAGAGTTGGGGGCTCAATTAATGCTGTTTTGGACCTGAAATTTGGGCAGGATGTCCAAAATCGGACGCCGAAGCTTTTTAGCATCCAAAATTTCAGATGTTCTTATATATTGACGTCTACGAGGCAGATTTGGAACTCCGGACTTAAAGGGAGCACACCCTTGTCCGCCACATCAGTTGGGCTTCCACAGAAGTTGAAAGAGGAGGAGAGGCTGAGGAAATGGCATCTTTGCCTATCACGTGTGAAGTGTTGTCGGCAACACTTTGGTTGCGCAAAATCCTGTACATAAATACAATTCGGCCTCTACATTGCCTCATTGTTGATAAGAAAACTATGAAACACCACCCCGCCAGCGCTTCATCAACCTAGCGAAAAGAAACACTTTCATGTTGCTATCTCAGAAGAAGATACTTAGGGATTCTCTGCAACTTTTTCTGTAATTTCACTTCGAATTATTCGAAAAATGTTTGAGAAATATTCGAAAATTATTCGAAATTATTCGATTCGATTCGCACTCAATCTTTATTATTCGAATTCGCTTCGCACCCAGAATTTTGCTATTCGCACAGCTCTACAAAATATTGATTTCCTTCATTCATTGGACATGTAAGATTCTACGTTACGGAAAGCAACACTGTCATCGAATGTGATAACCCTAGAATGCGGCCCAAGTGGTGTCTGTGTTTAGTGTGCTGGAAGCTGTCAAAAAGCTCAGTGTCCACTGATTTCTACAGTGCATGGAGCAGCTTTTTCTTTTTTTCAGTTTTTTGTTTTAATTCTTACCAATCAGTGGTTACTGTAGTGCCAATAGAACTCTAGATCCCTCAGTTCGTAACTTTGTAATATGTTACTGCATTTGAAGTGATTCAATGGCCATTTCAAAGCCAGAACTGTATGTGTTCTGAGAAAGCCATACGAGATCAGAAATACCAGGTAAATTTTAGTTTTTTTAATGTGACTCTTCACTTCAAGGGAAAGTATATAGTACACTCAAACCTTGATATAACGAGCATGGATATAACAAATTATCTGTTATAATGAAGTAAATCAAGAATAGTCTTGTCATAGTGTTACAAATAAACGTTTATAACGAGTCTTTGCATATAACGAAGTTATTTTTGTGGCAGATGTGAATGTTATAATGAGGTTTGGGTGCACAGTCGAACCCACTTATAACAATCTATAGGTTATAACGACCATATTTCGGTGCACTTAGGATTTTCCTTTTCTACCCATTGAAACTGCGTCCACATATAGCGAACATTTTTCAAAGCCTTCTACTTTTATAACGACCATTTCTGACACGGTCACGGTAAAAATATGGCACATACAAAGCGGAAAAAAAGTTCGAAGAGGCCTTCTAAGCATGGGAGAAACGCGCGCTTGCGATGCCCCACTCCAGTTTACTTGCAACGAAGATATCCTAGATCGGCGAGCACCGCACTCAGATTTTGGATGCTGCAAGCGAGGTCGCTCACTTTTCAGACATTTCTTATGTGTCATATTGGCAGTGAGAAAAAAAAATAGGAGGCAGCAAAAAGCCAACGGTCCACTTTCACACGGTAACCTTTTCTGACGCCGTTCTATGCAGCTACGGCCGCCTACGATGTACCAAACTATGACTTGTAACGCAAGAAGCCATAAATGCAAGAAGCAGTAATCACGATAGGCGATAACTTTTCGTCGCGCAGAAAGTTCACTGCGCACCCTCAAATCATCGACACCACAATGTGCCGCAAAGGTTATTGTCTCTTCCGCGTGATTGAGGCAATGTCTTCACGGATAAACATCAGAAAAAGAGCGAAGGCAAGGTGGCGACCAGCAATGAACGGGCCATTGTGACTTACTGCCGACAACGTTATCATAGACATCTGCAGCTATCTGCTCGGCTGCGCATGTCGATAACTGGTCAGATTGACGGCGGTACACGACCACCATGGTGCCGTTCGCAAGTTCGCCACTGTCGCGTTGTGCGAGACCTCTTTAGTGCATGCCGCTTTGTAGAAATGAATGTAGCTTGCTGGTGTTTAGCGGCGCAGGCGCCGAGAAATGTTGATGCACTGACAGCGAGCGTATACTGCATGTTTTATTAGGCAACAACCCACGTGCACCGCGTCTCGTCGTGCAGAACCGCACGGAGACGTAGGGTGCGCAATGCTTGCAAAATGCTTGTCTTCGCCGCGTTGATAGAACAGGCTACTCACTGCACCAGTGCGCAGTCCGGAGATGAAGCAGGCACGAAGAACACACAAGCGCACACATACGATATAGAGCAAGCGGCCCTGCTGTGACAGCATGAGCCGAGTAGGCAACGCGCTGCATGCAACTAGCCAGGGATTATAGACTCCACGTGGCTCACGGTACCGCGCTTCAGTGAAACGGGGTCAATTCATTGCAAAGGCGGTTTAATTCACTTGTGAGCATGCAACAGGCACCGCTTTATGGCGCGAAAAGGCTTAACTTGTCATCAGAGGGTGGGTTAGAACTTTCCAATAAAAACGCGCAGAAAAAAACGGCTTGGTTGCTAAGAGCACATTTTTAAGGGTGAGTCCATAGATACCGAACTACTGATATAACGAACTACTGATATAACGACCACTTTCGCGGCACTTTCGAGTTCGTTATAAATGGGTTTGGCTGTATTCTTTTTTTTTTTTTTCACAGCTCCAGCATTATTTGCAATGGAAGCACAGTAAACATTCTGCAGGAATGATTTATATATTGTTTTTTTATATGACACTGCATTTTGGGTTTCTTAAAAAGCCCTCACTGATTGTGCTACTTTTTTTTTTATTGGCTTTGGAGTCACCACTTTGCTTTTGCACACACTGCTTTTGTCACCACACGTGCTTGCTTTACGCACACAGTTGCTCGCCTAAAAAATGACATCAGTCTATTTGGCAACATTTTGCAATACTGCAAACGATGCTGTATAGCCAACTACCTGTAAAATGATTTGCAACATTTTCTGCTCCTTTTAAGATTCATTTTGCTCAACGATACTTTCCTTGCGAGTTCATATTTGGTAAGTCTCCTCTAATTTCTCTTTGTTTGCTCTATCCAGATGAAGAATTCGACATGTCTGCACTACGAAGTGTGTTCCCTGTTAATATTTCTCGAGATGGATACACTTACTTCATGAATGTTTGCGGGTCTTTGCCAGCAGACCTCTGTGGGAAAGGAGCGGGTGAGTGTTACATCATCTTAGTGTCTCAAACTAACTTGAAGTATTTCCATAGTCTTGATTGCATGTTTCACTCCAGTATTCAGAAATGATCCATGACTTGAATCCTCAACTTGACTTGGTCAAACCCAACTCAAGTAATGCCCGACTTGAACATGCCCAAGACGCTCGTTTCATTTCCTTGAGCTTGTTCACATCAGGCATTCAAGTCAAGCCGCAGCCTCAAGTTAAAGTACATCTCTGAATGCTGGGGTTACTCTTCTTTGATCATACAGAGACGCTTGTCAAAGAACTTCAAGTGGTCATATTATAATTAATCTTCAGTTTTCTACTATGGCTTGCCTCTTCACCTTATGGTGGTTTTGACACTGAAAACCGCAGAGTGTAATCTTTTGTAGTTCTAGCCTCAAGCTTCCCTCACAATTGTGAATCAACCTTCACGCTCTGTGTGTATCTGTCCAATGCAAGTTTCTTTTTTGATATTGAGAGACAGGCAGCAGAAATTTTCCAAAATTGTCAAGCCTGCTTTTATTTAGGGTGCTGTGCCTACATAACTGATATATTATCATGGAGATGTGAGCACAGCATTTTCAAGCTTAAAGACATCGACATTAAGAATGTTCTGGTCAACGTTACTAGAACAAACTCAGTTTCAAAGCTCCGTATCTCGCCAGCGGAGGAGGGTGGTCCGAACGGCGGTCGCGAGAACTAGCGGCGCTGCAGTTCCGTCTTGCGCTACTATCGGCGCGTCGTCTGCTGCCGCGGCATAACGCTGCGGTCGCCGCGCAGTTGCTCGCGGCAACTGCGCGGCAACTTTCTTACGTACTAGTTAAGTGGATACCTAGGTGGATAGCATAAGGTAGTCTGCACGCATTGGCCCGCGTGCGTTGTTCATTGATTGGCTAAGAATCGATGTTCGGTCTATATTGCCACGCCCACTTCTTGTTTTATTTTGATGTATTCGGGTTTGACCAGCAAAGACGGTTATCAACGCTCGACGCTGTCCGCGAAGCAGTGTTCGTGAAGCTTCGCGATTGTAGTAGATCGTTTTGGTAAGATTGCGCGCCGCACGCGAATGTTCCAGCTTTGTCGAGAGATAACGTCGCCACCAGCGATATCGCTGGAAAGTTCAACAGCGCCTGTATAAAAGCCGACGCGCTTGACCGCTTGTCAGTTGATTGACGGTAGACGCTCTGTTCGCCGCTATCAGTGTATTGCTGTAGTTTGACTTTCAGTTTCCCGGCCACAAGTTCGGCCACATATAAAGAGTTTCATCTCAGACCTGCTGACTGCTGCCTTCGTCGACGTCATGACCCTGTGACAATATTTGAGCTGTCTACATTGCGCTTAACTTCCAAGCATAGGAGTTTCTAAGCGAATGAGGGTTTTCAGCGTAATTTTTATAACTACCACAATTTTAGCCGCTGCCGTCTTATCTAGACCAAGAACAACCCAGCACATTTGTAAAAGCCTTTATAGTATACAAAGAAGCGTAATTAATCGAGATACAAAAACGTCCTAGAAAAACAGTATACTCATGTCGTCTACAATTTATTGAAAAAAAACTTTCTCGAAAAACATCACCAATGCTTTGCAATGTTTACAAGACACGTTTTCGCGACGGCTAAAGAGATACTGACCCGAAATTAGAAAATTTTACGAGAACTCGGTAAATGAAATCTCAGTGTGCGATTACATCGAACAGATGTCGTCTCTGAGCAATTTTTTCAGCGGATAGTTGTATTTTCGGTGCCTCATCTTTCTACGTCGCCTCCTTCTACGGTGCCTTAAACAATTCGAACAGATCGGCCGTGGTGTGAGCACCGAGCAGTTATTCGCGCGTACTCTGTCGCTAGAAAGAGTCGTCAGTATTCAACTTCAGTTTTCAACTTCACCGAGCAGATGTTCCATGCCCGCAGCGCTTCTTACACTGTACGACAGCCGTTTGCGTTTCGTGCTGTCGCCGTTCACTATGTTAAACTGCTCGTCAACTACAATTATCTTTTGCACAAGTAAGTCTCCGTTCCTGAAGCAAAGTGTGGGATTGGGCTAGTTGATATTAAATTATTAAACTGCTCAGAGCAAAAGAATTTGACACGGTACACATAGAAAAGACGAGGACCAGCGCTGGTCCTCGCCTTTTCTATGTGTACCGTGTCAAATTTTTGCGCTGAGCAGCCCGCTCCCGAGCCGGCGAGTGTAAAATATTCCGCACATCTTGTTCGATACCTCGTCGCAAAATCTCTCGAAAAACCACTGCTTTGAAGGCATAGCGACAGCTGAGAACTGATCGAATGTCAGTGTGATGCAACTCTCAGTCTCGGTCGTATATAGGTAATCGCCGGCCTTTCGTTTTGCTGTTCTATTTCTGGCGGCTCCTCCAAACTGGGCACTGAGCTTTCGCGGGACGCCGTGCGTTTTGGGGGGGATTTGCGCCTAAACCCCGAACATTTTGGCTTTGAAATCTGGGGTGGAAGGCTGGAAACAAGCGCGGCACGGCACCGGGCGCGAGTTCCCACATTTCACGTGCGATCAAAACTTCTTGTCCCGCAACGACACGACGATAGTGCTTTACAATGTCGTCACTCTCAAATGAACATCACAGACCTTGCATTTCGCAGTAAGCTTTCTATCTTTGCGATGCAAAGCTTGAATGGCGTAGGGTCTTTGGAGGTCCGAAGAAGTGTCGTGAAGCGGAGTCGTCGTTGCGGCGCAAAGCAAGTCGGCATACCGCACTGTGAATCTGTTCGCCCTCGTTACGCTTCGTACATCATGCACGTGTCTTCGTACAAGACGCTAAGCCTGGTCAAGAACAGTCGCAAAAATGACGAGCTAACAAAGCGCAGACGACGCTGTACCCACGTGCGCTCGCATCGGCGGCGCCGATCACAACAAGCGCCAACCGCGGGAGCTAGACGTGACTGCAGCGCCACTAGTTCTCACGACCGCCACGCGGACCGCCTCTCCGGCGGAGCTTTTAAACTGAGTTTGTTCTAGTAGTGTTGTTTTTCCCGTAGCAGTTCCAAGCAATGGCGTCGCTTTGTGGTAGGAATCTGCTTGCCACGCAGAGGCCTGGGCTCGATTGTTACTCAAACCGAAGCTTTTTTTTTGTTCATTGTTTTTTGGTTTGCATATTTCTCGATTTTCGCTCACGGACAACGCCGATTTTCGCTCACAACCAACGACGCCGACACCGACACCGGAATTTCTCCGAAACGAGCTGTTCGCGTTAAGATAATGAGTCCATTCCATCACATCAGGTGGGGAATAGATACCGAGGGTTGAGAAGAGACAGAGAAACAACTTTATTCACGTAAGGCTGCTTGGTGCTGGTTGCTGTAGGTGAAGCCCCACTTCCAAGGCCTCACTGCCCATTGCAGATCGCCAAGAATGGTCAAGTGTAGTTTCGGTGAGTCGCGCCTCCCACACCAAATGACGAGTCTGTCGTCAATTAGCGGTGAGGCGGCATCTGCCGGACGCTGCGTACGCTGATATATTATGTGTTCTATAGTGTCGGGTGGATTAGCACCACGAACATTTGTCGCCTGTCGTTCGGGAAAATTTTTGTAGTCTATGCAAGTGTGGGTAGGTGTTGGCCTGTTCGGCGCCAGTTCCTCGTCTGTCGAGTTTGGAGTGTGCTGGGGCTTTGGCTCGCCTTTAACACAGCCGAGTGCGGCAGCGAGTCAGGTGTGGTAGTGAAAGCAAAAGTTCGCAGGATAAATGGAATCGGCTCGCTCAAGATAAGGTAAATTGGAGATCATTGGGAGAAGACTTCGCCCTGCAGTGGACATAGAATAAGGTGAGGAGGATGATGATGATTTGGCGGCGAGCAAGCCTTGTTCGTACTAATCGGTACCAGCTAGAAGGTCACTTTGCTACCATCTCGTGCCGACAAGGAAACTGACTTATCTGCAAACATGGGCAAACAGCGCTTCCTCCGCTACGCTGTTGTATTACCAGGCCTCGTTACACCGCTTCACTTGTGTATACTTATTGCTGAAAGGAAATAATTATAGTTACCTCTCGCACTTCTTGGCACTGCCAGCGAAGTATTAATATCCTGCTTCCTGCCTAATGCATGCTTGTTTCTAAATGATCGTATAAATCAGCAACCACCACAATTTCAATCACTCGTAACCAAAGGAAACCTCCTTTTAATATAATCTTTCTTTGCATCATCTTTTGTCTATCTGATTGTCAGGTAGAGGAACAGTATGTAACGCACGAGTATATAGAGACAAGCACCACACTTTCTGGTGTAAAGTGGCAGTTTTGCCCATGCACCGGCTACTGGTTCGCCGGAAAGGCCAACGGTGTCCGTTTATTTACAGAGTTCTCCAAAAACGCATTACAACACGTAAGAAAACAGCAACAGCACACATAAGCAACACGAGGTACGCGCCACCACTGAATGCCCCGCTTCTGCTCCTTGAGAAATCGTTCCTGCGACTGCTCAACCCTGTTCGTGCAGCGAGCGGGCCTTGACTGCCAGTGGACTTGACTCACGCGGGAACACACCAAAATGACTCGTCTAGTAGATTATTCGCGCCCTGCACCTTTCGGAGCAAATCGGCGCCCGCTAGAGGTGCCAGAGTACGCCCGTCACACGCCGTAGGAGTGCTTTGCGAGGGGCCGCGCCACTCAGAGGCCACGCTCTTTATTCCGTTTCGTCGTGGATCCGTGTTGAGCGGTTTCCACGTCGGCGTCACTCCGACATCACAGCACCCGCCGGTGCCGGTGGATGATGCGGTGACACTAACGGAGACGCCTCTTGTACGGTGAGCACGATTTCGGCGCTCCGCGTGTCACCGCCGCTGTTTTTGACCGGCGGCTGAGCAGCGGATGCAGATGGCTTCGCCTTGCTGTCGGCAGCTGGCGCCACCGGTGCTGCAGACGCAGTTGCTGTTGGTGCTGCAGGGCGGCGGCTGGCGGCGGAGCTGCGGTGTCCTTTTTCTCTGGGATGCCTTCTTTTCGTTGCGGCCTTCAGCTTTTCTTCGGTAACGCACACGCGTAGATGACACGAAGACACCGATAACAATAAACACGCAAAAATGGCGATGACAAAAGCTGTCTCGCTGTCGACACCTTTTCGACCTGCAAAGAGCGTTGAAAAAGGCGTCAGCCAATCGTGTTCAAAATACGTACACTTTCTACAACCCATCATCATCACACAACATTCAGTAACTAGGTGTTGCGTTTACACAACATATGCGTCACATCAACTCATCAGTCTATGACACGTGCGATATGCATGAAACAGTGTCTGACCGCTGATTCAGAACGCGTTACTGGCCTTTGTCTAGACACTGTACTTTGTCCAAACGAAAAGAGTCGTGAAGGCTTTATTGGAACTTTTCATTCACACGGAGTTAGATTCAAGGCTGTTAACGCCAATGGGCCTTTTTGGAAGCCAAGGTCGCAACCCTGCACTGGCGCAGAGAGGGGGAGGGGGGGTGAAACCCCTTCCTCGAAATGTTTTCAATTTTAATAATAATATTATTGGGTTTAACGTTCCAACCCACGTTTGATTAGAAGACGCAGGAATGGAGGGCTCTGGAAATTTAGACCACCTGGTTTTGTATATATATATATATATATATATATATATATAATATATATAATATAATATATAATCTATCTATATATATATATATATATTATATAGTTCAGTCGTAGAGCATCGGACGCGTTATTCGAAGGTCGCAGGTTCGGTCCCTGCGGCTGCAAGTTATCTTGTCGTCCACTTTATTTCTTCAATTTGTATCCTAATTACTACAAATAACACTCCGATACCTTCCCTTGGCATTATTGTGCT
>NC_051181.1:134728026-134786393 GCF_013339695.2 Rhipicephalus sanguineus | reverse complement strand
CGCTTCTGCTTACCTTCGTCCCATCCCTCGTCTCGAAATCCTCTTTGCGTGCACTGCGGTACACAGCAGTGGGCTGCATTGCGCTGATCCCGTTCTATCGGAAACGGCAACTATTTGCGCAAACAGGATCGCACGCGAGCGTTCAATCTGAAGCGCGCGCGCGTGTACTCTGACTGCTCTGACGGCGCGCGACCTACTAATGGCGGCTGAGAAATGCTTCTCGTTGCTGCCGACAGGTGGCGCTGAATTAGGAAAATCTCCTATTATGCATTGTATTAAACATAGCTCACAGACATACAAAAATAAGCGCACCAGAGTACTTTTCCGGTTAAAAATGTTGTGCTCTAACACTAAAAACTTTTCAGCGTGTGATAGTCTTTGAAGCTTGGCTCGCCGAGTGGACCCGTTTGTATATCTCTCATATTGATATGCTGTGTATTTAATAGATCATATGAGTATTGGATCCGATACTAAAAATTATGAGTATGGGTCTGAACAAATTGTAATTTGTATAAAATGTAGCTCTGTCAATAAAAACAGTCACTCTCAATCTTTTGCTTTGTTGCACTTTGTCATTGACTCAAACATTTTGATGGACCTGAGGGGAGCAGTAATCATTTACCAGTTCTGCGTGTAAACCAGCCCATTATAAGTGTTCCTCTTTTTTGTATGTGTGTTCCCACAAGGCATGTGCGCCATGGACAATGAAACTGGCAATGTTGCAAGCTTGGGCAAAGCCAGCAATCAGATCCACCTGATGAACGACTGGAGTGATGTACCTGAAGTACGACGAAGGCGATTGGTGCCCCAATGCTCACTTGCAACCTTTCACGAGGCGAAGCACCATGATCCAGTTTGTGTGTGCATCGGCCGGCCGCTCCCATCTGGGGCCACAGTTGCTACACGTGGACAGCCACTGCGCCTACTACTTCGTGTGGTACACCGAGCGTGCATGTCGTAGGGTGGTGAGTGTACACAGTTATCTCTGCTTGCATTCGTGGTTCTGCAGCAAACGTGGTCGGTGATGCGAGGGCAAATTGCAAAAAAGCAAATGTCAGATAGTGTGAAAGGGCGCAGTTTCGCAATCTAGAACAGCAAGCAGCCTGTGTGTAGTTTTCGCTTGAAGTACAAGTTGACAGCATCGTAAAAGTTTCGTGAAATAGACATTTTTGATACCGAAGCTAAAAGAACTTGCTACCATTTGCTGGGAACGATGCAGAGCCTAAAAATTTGAAGACCAGCACAGATTATTGGCATATACCCTCTGATGTCTGTTGCTGCTCTCGGCACAGTGAAAGTCTAGATTCTTAGCCTCCAGTTTGCGGAAGCACTCCAATGGATCTCTTGCGTCTCCTGATGTTGTTTCTTCTGCATGTACTCCAATGGATCTCTTGTCTCCTGATGTTGTTTCTTCTGCATGTCTTGCGCATCAAGATCTTTGAACAAATATAAGGGCATTTTTGCGTTGACACGGGAACATAGCGCATAAAGGCGAGGATAAAGGATAAACAATACATCGTACGAGCACTGTGTACCGCGTCTCCTTCATCCTCGCCTTTTTGCGCTGTTTCCCCCACTAAGCATGCACCAACTAGCCTAAATCAATCTTGTTTGCATTGCCATTCGTAGGTATTGCTACATAAAGTGTACCATATGTTCTTGCAGCTGCACTGTGTTGTCGACGAAGGAACGGAGCAGTACGACCTGTCACCCCTTATCAAGTCGGCAGGCAGGCACACTGTGTTGAACTTGGTAGACCCTGGATATGTATACTACATCAATGTCTGCCAGCCTGTTCACGCTGTGGCACCTTACCACATGCTTGCCAATGCTGGACTCGTCAGGACCTCCAAGACGACAGGCTCAGTAGAGGTAGTCTTCAAGCCTATGTGATGAAGCTGTATCCCTTTACGACGCGCATTATGGATCGACTGGCTATGAATGCAGGAAAATTACTTAATTTGATGCCAAGGTTCTGTAGACCAAATTTAAAGCAAGTGGAAGTAGTAATAAATTTCAGCATATTTTACAGCAATTAATTGTAATGACACCTGTAAATAATTATCTATTTACTGTACAGTCAGCCATGCTATATTTCTTCAAAAACAGAATTCAATGATCCACTCAAATCACACGTGATTTGCTGGCAGCAGGCATCCCTAAAAAGGCACGAAAAATGTTCAAATTTCTGCCGAAACTGCCCCACGTCTAACATCTTGTTGAACACGGTACTGCCTTCACCAAGCGATTGTGTGTAGCAAAGTATTTCAATTGGAAGTGATATAAAGAAACTTTAGGCAACAAGAATACTTAATTTACCATTAGGTCAGTGTTTAGCGGTCTGTTCAATGCCAATTCTGCATAGAAATAGCAAAAGTCTCATCTCCAAATAAGGTTGGTTGCAAAGGGATAGACGGGGCAGAAACTTGGAGATTAACAAAAATGCTCTAAAGTTAAGAACCACGCAGCGCACGATGGAATTTAAAACTGTAGGAGTAACACTAAGGGATAGGAAGATAGCAGAGTGGATTGGAGAGTGGAGGGGGGTAGCCGATATTCTCTTTGACATTACAAGAAATGGACCTGCGCAGGTCTCTTGTTATGATGTTCAGATAACTGATGGTCTGTTAGACTGGGGAAAGGCCTTTGTCTGCCTGTGGACATGAGATAAGCTTATGGCGATAATAAACAAAGCTCTTGTGACCTCCAAAATCCTTTGTTTTACAGGTTACTTTGTTGTAAAGCTCACAGCACTGTCCCGCTCGCCACATGACAGCGATAAACACATTGTGCTAGTGAGAATTTTTATTCAACTAATTAAGAGAGGGTGAAATCAGATCACTTTGTTTCATGAATGCCTCTCGTCATCTTTCTATAGCAGTAAATGTGTCGTATAGCAGAAACAAGAAGTACTAGAAATGGAGTCCTCTTTTTTGCTTGTCACTCCGGCAGCTTGATTCTTGCACTAAAAGACTACTTCATGAGTGGTCAGCTTTTTCGTTATTCTTTTCCCTCCCCCTAGAATTGATGGCACATTGATGCATGATGGCCCTCTGTTGCCACAGCTTCTAAAATTTAACGCAATAGCGTGTCTTTATTTTCTAAGCATTAGCTTGTCTTTATAAAATTGCTTGATATAACAGTGTTAGTGAAAAGCAAGATGACCTGTAGGGGTGCCTTCTTTATGCGAGCATGTTTGTGTCAAACTTTCTTTCAGAGCTTGGGAGAAGTGTTCATGGAGCCCTTTAACGACTTTGAAGGGCACGTTACGCTGCTCTATGTTAATGGATCTCAGTGTGCTTACAACTCGTCAATGTCCAACAGGGCACGGGTGATATTTGTCTGCGACCCATCGACAACTGTGGTGAGAATTTTCATTATTCATGCGAGCTCCTTACTTTTTTCATTCATTCATGCTCCTTTTTGGGCAGGATCACAGCAGCAGTAGCTGTAGAGCTTCCAATTAATTGTTGCAGTCAGTAATTGAGGAAGAGATGACCGTAAGCAGATACCACAAGACTGTGTTGACTGCAAAACTGTATTAAGTTACCACAAAGTAACTTGTTGCAGTTGCTTAAACAAGTAACGTTTTTCTTACTTACTCTGATGCCAGTACAATCAAAATGTCAGACGCAAACAGTATAGAATAACAGAGAGCTGAGCTAGTTGGTAAGTATTCATTCTAAAAAGACAGGGCGTGCAAACAGTGGTGTCCTGACTTCTTTCTTGTGTCCTTGTTTGCACGCCCTGTCTTTTTAGAACAAACAGTATATTTGCACGTATTTAGATCCATGGCAAGGAGATGTATTTTTTGCTATATTTTTCTGCGATAGATACACATATTGGAGTTCTCCACCTGCGTTTATTTTGGTTTTTCTCTTGTAGCAAAAGCTTTATTCATTGTTATACATAACCGTGCTTGTTTTTGTAGCTGTAATAGAGCAGCGTGGTCATTTTCATGTATAAAGTAATGGTGTCACAGTTGGAGGCATACCTGTAAAAGTGACTGGTAGCGATAACGCAGTACTAGTAAGTCATGATGGGAGACTGAACGTCCTTCTTTTGCTTTCTCTAGGAGGAGCCCACGCTGTTGGACATCGACAAGGAAAGCTGCGTGTACATCTTCGAGTGGAGGACAAACCTCGTGTGCCCAGAGATCAACAAGAAAGCAGTACCCACCGAGGAGTGTACATTCAGCATTCCTCAGCATGGACTTAGCTTTGACCTGTCCGCACTGAAGCCCACCACCAGCTCTACGTTTGAGGTACGTAACCAGAGGCGCCGGGACTTGTCTCATTCGCCATCAGCTGCCACTTCTTTAACTACTTTATTAATGAGAACAATGAATTGGGCTAATTGGTGGCTGTTCGTGGTTTCTTCATGGTTTTGGTTCGTGTTCATGGTTTTAACACTCGGAGTAAGAAGAAACCATGATGGATTACTTATTTCAGAACACGGAGGAGTGGTGACACAAAATAAAAAAAAAGAAATTTAATGGCATGGAGTGTGCGAAACTGCAAGACAAGAATGGAATCTGCTTAACCCTTTGTGTTTTACGCTTTGTAATGAAGCTCTGAGGAGCCCAAGTGTGCTTTTCAACATTAATTACTGTCGTGTGTTTCTGTTAGGCGAAGCTTCAAGCCCTGTACACCTTATTAGAAAAAAAAAGAAGCACCAGCAGTCCTGGAGCTTCCTTAGTAACGTATAACGCTTGCTTCTATGAACTGGTTTTGGTTTCTGGTAACTGTGAGGTCAGTGAACTGTAATGTTCTGAGACACTGCCTCATGTCTTGTCCTGTGATGGCTCAGCCAAAGAAGAATGCATGCAGCACTTGTGTTTAAATGTTATGATTGGCAACATTACCTCAAGATAATGACAATGTAAAACACATTTTGAGACCAACTTTAGTTACTACATTAATATATTTTATGTCTCTAACCATTTGCTCTAGTTAAATGTCACTCTTACATGCAAGAATAATCTGATGGAGTTTCTACAACTAAGAAAATATAACACGAAGGGGAATTACAGGATTGAGATAGTTAAAACCCGATTTATTGAAACCCGATTTTACGAAGTTCCCGATCCAACGAAGAAATTTCAGTTTGCAGGCAAATTCCCATAGAGTTCAGTGTTGTCATCAACCCGAATTAACGAATTGATTTGGCCACCAAAGCTGATTTAACGAAGTTTTTCTTGAAATAATTGAGTAAAAAGGCGTCTATTTCTTTCTAATTTTGACTGACTGGTTTTTCTTCATGTGGGCACTCTATCGCGTTAAAATATCTAGGCACCCTAGTTACTCCCATAGCTTTCTTTGACCACGGTGTAAGAAAAATACTGTGACTTTGACAAGCTACACACCGCGTCTACGCATAGAACAATGGACTAGACAGTCTGTAGTGCTCTTACCTGCTGTATGTTGCTAGAGGCGGCGGTGGTTGCTTTCGTTGTTTCTTAGTTTATGTGACAGGATAGTACTGGTCATCCCCTCATAACTTTCTCGCTCGGCCTGCTCGCACAATTATTCCATTTGTTCTCCGCGTCGTCGCATATCGGTAGCATGTCACACAGTCGCGTGACCATTTATTTACCCTGCATCGCATGGACATGGCATCCTCTATGTCTGGGCTGTCCTCGGGCTGCTCTCGTGGACTTTTCAAACGCGTAGGCATGGGTTGCTGGTAAAAACAATGCTGTGGTAGCCAACGTTACTATATTAGCTTTAGTTTACAAACTCTTTGCCGGCACAGTGCTTCGCTTGTGTCTCCGCTTTCCGTTTGGCCGACAGGTGGTGGGAGCGTTCCATCGAGATCCACCCTCACGGCTCGCAAGGCTGTGCTCGGGCGCCCACTGTGCACGTTTATCTACATTTAACCGTGTGGAAAACCTCAAATGCATCGCTGCAACATATCTTAGCTTATCTTAACATATCCAGTCGTGTGTGACTTCTATCCCTTGTCCGGCGTCTTCTTGACTGGTTTTTGCCTCAGCGTCATGTACCAACTGACCCAGACTTCGACCTTATAACATGTCTTAGCCATTGGCGTTTTCTGTGCTTGCTTCAAAACATGTGAGCGCGGCATGCTTTAGTCTCGAGTCCAAAGCTCCTGGAACATGAGGTGTTTCGCATTGTGTGCGTAGTTTCGCTACCATTTAGTAACCTTGTTCACTACTTTCCCACATGCCCTGCTTTTTGCAATTAGCCTAAGGTTCATTTGAACAAAACATTTTGCATTTCTCTTTTTATACAAACTATTCGCACAGAAACCCACGCCCGTCGCAACTAACGGCCATGGCTTCCGTGCTCGTGAGCGCACCCCTTTCAACATAAATGCTGCTTCATGCTAACTTGGCAGGCGAATCGTGGCCACTGTACTCACTAGCGATTCAGCATAGATTAGAAAGTAACAAAGCAATAGGGCTTTTATTGATCAGTTTATTCAGGGGTGTTCACTTCTGTCTGCTCCTGCTGCCACGAAATGAAGGATAAATGCGCTGGTTGTCCTCCCACTTTTAAGTAGACTCAAGTTCCCACTCCACAAATCTCAAGTACTGGCCGGTACATATGTCCACCGCAGTGGTATAGCGGTTACGGTGCTCGGCTGCTAACCTGAAGGTCACGGGTTCGATCCCGGCTGCGGCAGTCGCATTTTGATGGAAGCGAAATGCTAGAGGCCTGTGTACTGGTGATGTCAATGCACGTTAAAGAACACCAGATGGCCGAAATTTCCGGGGTCCTTCACTGAGGCGTGCCTCATAATCATATTGTGGTGTTAGCACATAAAACCTCAGATATCATTGCTTCGGCCGGTACTTACAAGAGCTTTGCACGCTTTCTGGCAACTTTAACTTGCACACTCGTGTCTTTGTGTTGCCGTAGAAACTTTGCATAGAAATGCATGCGAGTTACTCAATAAAACTTTAAAATACGTGCAGAGAGCTAGGAGCGGAAAAGAAGTGGTGGACCGACCGGCTTGTGTCGTTCCGGTACCCGCTCGTACAACCGGGCACACAACACGTCTGCATTACTTGGTCGGCTTAGATGCACACACAACACTTCATCGAATTAGCAGTCATGTAAACACATTTGCTACGGAGCACTGGCAAAGTTCCGAACACACGGTAACAGAAGAAAGAATACGGGAGGTTAATCTCCACAAGCAGTTCCAACGGAGACTACACGGAGTACTACCAGAGAACATCTATACCACTTTACTCGAGCTAACTGCAGCTAACTGCGCAGCACGGGCCACCCTAGCGCGGGATCCCGATGCAACTGCAGCGCCAGTTGAAGCGGAATCGGTGGCGGTTCCGCGCGACGCGGCGCAGTTTGTAAATTGAACCTGGTCTAGTAACGTTGGTGGTAGCTTCTGGATATCCCTATGTTAGGTTTCAAAGGACTGAAAAACCACTTCCTCGAATTTACAAAAGTCTCAATTTAACTAAATTTGCACCGTAGTCATCACTTCGTTAAATCGACTTTTGACTGTAAGGAAATTTTGGTCCCATAGAAATACATTGGCACTGGGCGGAACCTTTGGTAGAAATCAAATTAAACGAAAAATCAGATGAGTCATAGTCTAAGTAACAGAAGTCTACTATTGTGCTGTTGATGATTGAAACATTCTCACGCTTTGTTTCATTTCACGTTAACCTTGTTTTGGTAAACCAGTTACCCATGCTCATTTCTTTCATATAGGTGCCTGACCAAGATGGCAAGGGAAAATTCACACTTGACGTATGTGGCCAAACGAAGTCTGCCAGTTCTGACTGCGACGGTGGCTCGGTGTGCTTCGTCTCCGCTAACGAAAAGCGAAGCTACGGAACCCTGAGCTCATTCACTTACATTCAGGGTGGCCTGAAGGTCATGTACACCAATGGAAGCGCATGCAATGAAAGTGGTGAGCTGCATATCTTAAAATACATCCTAGTCAGTAGGTCACTTGATTAACTGAAAGCCAGTATGAGAATGAGTTGAAGCGTAAGCTGTATCTTTGCGTTGTACTGTTCAGGAATCGTTCCTTTGCTGCGCTATACTGAAACACCAGGAAAAAACGAAAAGACAGGACACATACGTGCGCATATTGCGCACGTATATGCGCGTATGTGTCCTGTCTTTTCGTTATGTCTTGGTGTTTCAGTATAGCACAGCAAAAGAACGATGCCATACCAACTGGCCCCCCGTCGAATCCTTATTGTTCAGGAATGCTGGCAATGACTTGACTAGTAAAAAGTGAGGGTCGAGGTGCTGGCAGTATCCCATTTGAAAATGAAGAAATGAATTTGAGCGAACCATTGGGCAGATGAGCTTGTTTTTCGTTTTTGACTAGGTGTTCTGCGAGATTGACTCCCCTTTTTCTTTTTCTTTTTGTTTTTTCCAGAAGCAACGGCACACTCTGCTTCAGTGAACTTTCAGTGTGATGAGAACGCTGGTATTGGCACACCTGTGTTGGAACACGTAAGAATTCAATTTAAAATTTATTGCCAGGTCTGAAGGGCTTGCTGATATTGGGATTATGCATGATTAATTTTAATATGTCAGTTTTCCACCTATCTTTTGTCCTATAAAGTTCTGTGTATTCGTTGTGTACACCTGCGAGAACTTAGTGGATCAGTGGCCATGACATTGCACTGTTGAGCCAGAGGTCGCATGTTCAGTTTGCAGCAACACGGTCATGGAGTGGAAACGAACAAAAATCTCATTTAGCATCCTTTGTTTAGAATTAAAGATGCACACTGCTGCAAGCACCCAAGATACAGAACGTTTGTCCCTTATAACCCACAGTACTGAGTTGGATGCTAAAACCTCAGAACTTCGGAAACTCGTACCATAATGAATTTTCTGCAACATGACTTGGTGTATTGGTAGATTTCTACATAACCATTGGGATTGTGTGAATACAACTTTCTTACTTGAAGCAAATTTGCATAGGGGCAGGTGTTTAATAACAGTAGTGTGCAAGTTATACGCAATAACGTATGTACGTTTTAATATTTTCATATTTAGCTCATATTATAACAGGGTTTTAAACTTAAAACGAAAAAGTCAGGGTACAGGTAACACTGTGTGGCTTCGTAGCAGTGCAGACTTCTCTTAAATAGCCGGTTTCATGGCATAACAGCCCTGTGCTGCTGTCAAACCACCTTTTTAGGCTGATCTCATGCTGTAATATTTGTCCGTCGGTTTCGAATGCTTCGAAATTTAGGAAATTTTATGTTGTGTGTCAAAGTGAGTTCGAATATTGTGATATTCATTTGAATATTTGCTTAGGCCTATTATGTATACATTATTCATATGAAAATCAGTACATGGCAGCTGCAAGGGTGTTGATACTGTTAGCCTCATAACATTTTCTTTTTCCTTCTTCTTGCGCAGATACATGCATGTTACTTAACCTTTGTCTGGAAGACAAGCTTGCTCTGCGTGCCAGACCACAGGCAGTGTATGCTCACCTCTGGTGATAACACATACGACTTTGGACTTCTGGCATCTGTGAGCCACGTCAGAAGCGTGACAGACTCTGAAGGAAACATGTAAGTGTTGTTGCTGCTGCTCGCGAGGCAATAATTGCCAAACTAAATTCTTAATCTGGCTGTGAGCCATTTGGGGAACTTGTTGAGCTTGCTTTTTTTACAGCTGAGCTGTTAAAGCTTGCAGTAAAATGTCCCTGCTCCGCAAAAAACCCTCCGTGCTGTTGCCTAGCAACAGTCAAGTGACAGCTGCGCACCACCTGGGTTTAACCTTGCGTAGCCGCGCATGTGCCAAGGAGCAGCTGCCGCCAAGCCGCGCCCACAGACAGTCCACGCAACCGCCAGCAGAGGTAGTCCGCGCAGCTTCCACGCAAGCTCTGCCACAGCTTGTATGATGCCAGCAAAGCCGTGCTGGTGATAGTGATGTCATTATAGCCGTGCAGTAGCTAATATAGCCACGTCATAGCAGGTTTGACGTCAGCACTGTTGCTTAGCAACCGCGTATGCGTAATAGCTCCTATAAGACCTAGCATCAGCCAAGAAGGCCACATTAAGCCCCTAAGATCAACCACCTTCGCTGTTTCTTAAGCTTTACACGGCCAATGTAAACTTCTTTTTCTTTCTTTTTGTGATGAAAGTGAAACGCGTTTGTTGTGAAAGTCAATGGAGTATACCAAACGGTAAACCAAGGCTTTGAAAACCCAAGACAGTTTACAGAGTGAAGAATTACCTTTTGCATTTATGTCTTTCAGTGGTTTTCTGTTTATCTGTGCATTCAAAACATTTAGAATGTGTGAGGTGAAGAACGGGCAATGGGAGGTCTGTTAGTGTTAACAAAGTGGGTGGCAAAGGGATGGGCGAAGTTGTTAGTGGCAGAGGATTAGTTTGTATGGTAAATATTATAAAAAATTTTCATTATAGGGCGGGTTTTGTTGAAGCAAGAAAGTTGTATCTGGAGTCCCCTATTAGAAGCAATCGATATTAATTTAAAGTAGCTTACTATAGTGCCACTTGCTGTTAACATTTATTCGGAAAAGAGTGGGTAACAGGCCATAAATGTAGGTACCAAAATCGGGTGCAGCTAACATTTAAAATGCATCTTTTATTCATGATTAAGCGTTCGTTTTTAGTAGGGGTGTGCGAATATTCGAAATTTCGAATATTTTTCGAATAGTGTTTGCTATTCGATTCGATTCGCACTGGAATTTTACTATTCGAACTATTCGAACTTCCCAAAAACAAATACAGTCACCATCCTATTGAAAGTGACCCCTTCAGATTTTCAATATGCTTCACCTCATTACTCTCGTATTGCGGCAAAGCTGTCTTTCAAGCTCCATTACGGTCGAATTTTTCCAAGACGCAGTCAACGTCCGATTGGAAGTGGTTCCTAGATTTTCAATGTGCTTCATCTCATCACACCCCGATATTGCGGCAAAGCTGCCTTTCAAGCTCCGTTACGGTCGAACTTTGCCAAGACAGTAAACGTGCGATTGGAAGTGGTCCCTAGATTTTCAATATGCTTCACCTCATCACACCCCGGTATTGCGGCAAAGCTGCCTTTCAAGCTCCGCTACGGTCGCAAATGTATTAACTCAAGAAAACGCTGGTTTCAACATGGAGATGAAAGATATGGCGTAGGTGGGGGCTCAATTAATGCTGTTTTGGACCTGAAATTTGGGCAGGAAGTCTGAAAAACCGAAAAATCGGAAGCCGAAGCTTTTTAGCATCCAGAATTTCAATGTTCTTGTATATCGACATCTACGAGGCAGGTTTGGAACTCCGGACTTGAAGGGAGCAGGTCCTTGTCCGTCACATCAGTTGGGCTTCCACAGAAGTTGAAAGAGGAGGAGGGGCTGAGGAAATGGCATTTTTGCCTATCACGTGTAAAGTGTTGTCGGCAACACTTTGGTTGCACCAAATTGTGTACATAAATACAATTTGGCCTCTATATTGCCTCATTCTTGATAAGACAACTATGAAACACCACCCCGCCAGCGCTTCATTAACCTAGCGAAAAGAAACACTTTCATGTTGCTATCTCAAAAGAATATGCTTAGGAATCCTCTCTAACTTTTTTTTCTGCAATTTCGCTTCGAAGTATTCGAAAAATATTCTAGAAATATTCGAGAACTATTCGAAAAATATTCGATTCGATTTGCACTCACACTTCAATATTCGAATTCGCTTCGCACCCAAAATTTTGCTATTAGCTTGACAAACGAGGCAGCAGTGTGCATATGGTAGGTTGTTGCAAATGCCTTTCTTTGTTTGGTCACTGATAGGTAATGCAATGTAGACCAGTCCTTGGCTGCCCCACTGAACTCTCCCATGGAGGTGGGAGGTTTGGGATTGCATTATTTTGGAATTACTGATGTGTAGGCTGTGAAGACTACACCCTATAATGTGTTCGAGTGCTAAGCGGGTTTTGCGTGGTGTATTCTAATGTACCTCGTCGAACCAAAGTTGCAACGAAGCTTATGTAGTTAGGTTAAAATGCCTTTGTTGTTGTTTCCAGATATTGGCTCAACGTGTGCAGTGACATGAATGCAGACCACCAGAATGTTCAGTCATGTCCAAGCTCCGCAGCTGTCTGCATGCGGAAAAAGGACCACAGTGGGCACGACTTCACCATTGGGAAAGCTCAGTCGCTCAAACTGTCTGCTATTGGTAAGTTTGAGATTTGGCAGTGTCTTCCTGCTCTACTATTTGACTGACGTTCTGCATCAAAATTTAAACCGATGTTGTGTGCCATACCTCACAAGAAAGCTACATGGCTGTGTAAAACGAAATTTTTTGAAAGATTGTGTCTGGTCCAATTGAATGGTTGATAAACAGACCCAGATTCTGTGGATGTAAGCTGAGGGGACTAACAGTGATTTTTCTCGTATTAGTATATTACCTTTTCACGGCACCAAAAGCACCACTATTGCTTTGAGAATGTTTGAGAAAACTCTAGACGAAACAATGGGTGGTGAAACCACGTTAAGGTTCTCGCACCACCTCGCGATGTTCTATATTTTTGACACTGGCGTCTGCTTGGGCCTACATAATTCTTTATCAGTTGAAATGAACTACACTGTTTTTTAAAGAATCTGAAGGCTGAACGTGTGTACGGAAATTTTGAGCCAATGTGGCCAATATACGAAAAACACGTGACGTCACACATTCAGGTGAAGTTTCAGCGTGAGACTGTAAAGATAAAACCTCTACCTTTGTTTTTTTTTCTGATAATGAACCTGTGACCTGTGACAATGTGGTTATATGAACCTGTGACGATATGGTTTTTGTAGAATTAGAAATATTAACAGACATGATCTTAAATTGCTGATAAACACCATCTTACTTTCCCAGATTCTAGGCGTGTCGATATGATGTACGGCGGAGGGGATCCGTACGTCTGCCACAACCGCACCACTCAACACCCATCAACTCTGATCCAGCACGAGTGCGTGACCAGTGGCAGTAGCACCGGAGTCTTGGAGTTTGTAAGCGGTCCCACGCCGGACCAGTGCCTGTTTGTCTTCAAGTGGAAGTCTAGAACAGCCTGTCCCCTTGCAGAGTAAGTGCCACTCACTCGCATTCATTGTGCGTGCACGTTATCGTAGCATCTTGGAATGAGCATACAGGTTTGGTGGACAAGCAAACGGGTAGCAATAAACTGACTTCATGACAAGCATTCATGACTGAAAACTCTTAAGGGGCCAAACGTGTGTTCTCAGTCAAGGCTTCTGAGAACACACGGGCCAAACATTATAGCGCAGCACGCGGCCTGGAATTTGTGTTCATATTTGTATTCATATATATTTTTCGGCCCGTAGGAAAGTACACTAAGAATTGTTCCCGCTTCTTTCTACAAATGGTGCCGTATACCCAAATGATTGTGCCATATGCCCAAACTTCATGCCATTGGCTGATTTGAGCATCGTAAGCTGCATCGTTACTGCCACAGCTGTGAGAGGCTGCCACGTGCCCACATGCGCGTCGTGATCACACTGAAATTCACACAGTGAGTAGGCTCCAGAAGCACTGGTAGGCTCCAGAAGCACTCTATAGCATACAGCGTCAAGTACACCAACAAAATTTGCAATATATTTACCACATGCTGTCAGTTCTGGGCTTCTTATAAGTGTGAATGTGATGAGAATTCAGTCAGTACCTTTTGTGTACCTACTTCAGCCTTGCCTTGCAGTGACCTTCTGATATTCGCTCTTTCACATTTTGAAAGCTTTAGTATTCTATCAAAATATGGTTACTGCCATTGGCACTGTCGGCATTTTAATCTTTTTTTTTTAACTCGCAACCTTGTGACTGCTGTCCTCTGTAAACCACACATGCGCTTTGCAAAAGTAGATTACAAGGCTTGTATTGAGGTGTGCTGCCATAGAAATCATAGGGACCTTCTTTAAGAAATATGATGATTCGGTGGAAGTTCACTGAATTAGAGCTCAATTTTCCGTTCTCCCGCTCTTCTTTCCAGGGACAATGTTGTGCCTGAAAACGATGGCATACTTGTGGAAAAGAGGCTGGGCCTTGCTATGAACTTGTCTTCACTATTGAACAAGTAAGTCATCCTTCATTTTTTTTTTAAATCTAAAGACTTTTGGAGATGAGGACTGTACTCCGTTTCATACATCAGGTGCAACTCTATGGAAGCTAGCGAGACTTCTTGCAGTAGAAGCAGGTCGCGGGATAGAATCCCGGCCGCGGTGGCCGCACTTTTGATGGAGGTGAAAATGCTTGAGGCCCATGTACTTACATTTAGGTGCACGTTAAGGAACCCCAGGTGGCCGAGATTTCTGGAGCCCTCCACTACGGCGTCCTTCATAATCAAATCGTGGTTTTGGGACGTTAAACCCCAACACATACACTCAAACCTCTTTAAAACAGTCACATCTGCCACGAAAATAACTTTGTTATATCCAGAAATTCGTTATAAACGTTTATTTGTAACACTGTATTTATGACAAGACTATTCTTTATTTACTTCGTTATAACGAATAATTTGTTATATCCGTGTTCGTTATATCGAGGTTTGAGTGTACATACATCTTGCAGTAGATGCATTCGCACTAAGAAATAGTTCAATGATTTTACCAGCTGTAATGTTTTTTCTTGTTTTATGTTTATTTTTCTCGTTTTTAGACTGAGCAATAAATGAAGATGCTCTGTGCCTTAGAAATAAACAAGTTCCCTTATTTATACGGTTGTCAGTAGGTTGTTCTGTATTGCTTAGCGTCTTTCTGTTTTTTAGTATAGTGGCCTCCACATTCGGTAGCGTGCAGCTGGAGCCAGTCGCGGAAGCCACGTTTACAACGACGAAATCCAAGCATGAGACGCGTGGACACACACATTTCGCTGAGCGCACTTCTTCCATAGCTTCCACAGCGTTGCACCTGATGCATGGATTGGAGTATGAAGATGCTCTTCCATTATTTGTAGGCTTGTGCGAATAGTAAATTTTAGGTTCGAGAAGAATTCAAAGCGAATAGGGATTTGGTTTAATAATTTCAAATTGAATTATAATATTATATATCGCACGTTATAAAGAAAAGTGAGCATATTTGTCATGACCCAACTAACCTGCATAATATATTTTTTTTAATTGAAACAAGGCACGTGCAAATGTCTTTTTCTTTTTTTGTTCAAAGGAAGTGCAAGCAATTTTGAATAGTAGCAGGATTTGACTTTCGGTAGGATGCAAGTGATAACCTGTAAAACATGTTACCTTTTAAAATTTACTATACTTAGAGCATATAAGCCGGTATAACAAGCTTTTAAATTTAAGAAATGATGAATCGTTGTGAAGGTAAAATGTTCAACTTTGAAGTGGGGCTTTGCGGCAGTGCGGATTTTTTCTGGAAAGGTGTATTCACGGTATAGTACCCCTCCACTGCAGTGAAACCACCTTTACAGGGGTTGCATGGGGACTAATACACCTACACTCTAAGAAAAAATCTAGTATATCGGGAGTATTTCTGCCACACAACAATAATCATCCGGCTTGCTCGCGTTTCCTTTCTTGAAAACCCAGCTCTGGACACTTTCCTATCAAGAATGATATGTCATGCTGATAACGCGGCGATACCGCGGTGATAACGCGAGGAAAGCATGCGATTTGAATTACTCTTATTGTTGTGTGGCAGAAATACTCTCCAAGCACTCGATTTTTTCTTAGAGTGTATTTGTTCATTTCAAATACTTTGAAGCAAGTGTGAATACTGTAATATTCGTTCGAATATTTGAAGTGCTCGAATATTCGCACAAGCCTAATTATTTGAGATAATGAAAGATCCTCCATTGTTTCATTGTTCTGCACACTTGTTGGGTGTATGTGGTTGTATGCTGATCTTTGCTGATCGTGTTGCGCAGTGCCTTCAATGTGTCCGAGAGCCGAGGCAAGGACAAGTATGTCTACATGGTGAAGCTGGGAGGACCCGTCGTCACTGGCGTTCCTGGAGCGTGCACCAAGGCCAGCGTGTGCCAGTCCAAGGATGCCACTGGCTTCTACAGGGACATTGGCAGCTTCAGCACCAAGAAGTTCGTTGTTCGAGGTAACGTGGTCCCTGCGTAGCTTTTGTACAAAACTTCTTAAATGCAAGTGTTTGAAAGATGCTAACAGTAGAGCTGTTCCAAGTCGAGCCTATGCCATAGGGCGTCACGCAGGTCGTGTTACCAAAGGGGGAGCGAATAAAGAAATCAATAAAACCAAATGCCGATGATCATGATGATGATCATAATGGTGCTCTAAGTGAGACTAAGCTGTCTTAGGCTGCCCTCGCATCCACTCGCATGCTTACAGCTTCGTTGTCTGACAGTTTTAACAGTGTGAAACTGGCTAGATTTTTTTATATTCAGGGCCATATTGTCGTGCATCACTTCTGTGGATCTTGCTCAGAGTATGTGCGATTAGATATGTGAGCAGATGTTTGAAAGTGGACTTGTGAACTGCAATGCTTCCTTCCGTGTGGCACCACCAGCTGAGAGTGCAGTTGTCAGAACAAGTAGAAGAAATGTTGCACTAAAGGTATGCTGAAGAGGAACACTAAATCAGTTCATTATAGTAAACTATTCATTTTTCTTTAATGCCATTTGGCGTTTCTTCCTCGTTGTACAATTGAATCTTTAATGGAGAAAGTAAAGGCAAGCTTCCGCTTTTTTAAGTTTGATGCCCCAAGTATTCAGATCAGTCTATCTTTTCAAATTTCAAGGCATTTCACTGCAGCAACCTAAAAGCATGAAACAGTTTGCTCCATTTGCGCTGTTAACAGCATAGCATACGGGCTCAAGTCACAGCAACATCTGTGCAGAACTGCACAAGTTTTATGCAAGCTTTGGTTGGGGGCACTTGTGTGGTTGGTAAACTGACAGCTATTTCACTAAGTAGCTTCAAAGCTGGAGTACTTTTTTTTACGTATTTGGGAAAATGGCTCTTAAGTCTCAGGTTGTGTCATTTCTAAGCCTCGAATGTATTCCTTTATGTAACAGTTAACTTGTGTTGAGTGGGATACAGCCAACATTTTTACTGCAATGCGGTGATGTGGGAATTTTTCTCACCGCGTGCCATTTTTGTCCTTGCCTTATCAAGCCTTGGCTTGCCTCCACAATAGATGTATTTGTGCTCTGATTGCAGGATCAGAGTTGCTGCTTGAAATGGAGTCCTTGGTCAGCAAGTGTGGTCGTACAAATAACAGCGTCAAGTCCATCATCAGCTTTGAGTGCTCGAAATCTGCTGGCCTGGTGAGACTCTTAGCTTTTAAGCATATTCGGACAGTGTGCTTCAATTTGTCCTTGTCGACAAATTTGTTGTCACAGTGCGATCTGCTAGCCTCCCGATTAGCTCGCATCCAGGAAGGCATTGGTCCTGGGTTCGAAACCTGTACCAGAACGCATTTTTCTTCAGCTAGAAAGCTTGTGTGATTCGTAGTATTTTCTTTGCGCCTCCATGCTAGAAACAAGTGGATGACTTTTTCTTTTTCTTTGAACTTTCCCCTCTGTGGCCTACTGTGGAACTGACTTGCCTTTAAATCTGTGCTTTGTTTGCTTTGATGAGATCTAATCCATCTTAAGACTAGTGATAGTAACAGTCTGTCAACAGTGCTTCTCGCTATTGTCTTGTTGCACTGTCGCAGGTTAATTTTTAGTTCTTGAGCTATCGAAGATTTACATTTTTCAGTACTCTAGTTATTCTTGGTTATTCAAAACTTCGTTTTTTTTGTTCTTGTGTGAGTGAATGAGGACAGTAATAAAGCTTGATTTTCAGGCACAGGAAGAATTGTTGAACTGAAAGGTCAGGTTTTTGGCGGTGTAACTTACGAGGTGGTTTAAAGTTTCTGAAGGCAAAGGTATAAGGAGTATTGAAATGCTCAGTCATGAAGGAAAGCATATTTCTGATTGCAACCCACATGGTTTTTGACATTATTGAGTCATGCATCTCGTCTCTTTCACAGGGCTCTCCAGAGTTCCTTTACGAATCTGGGAAATGTCATTACCTGTTCCGATGGGCAACAGCCCAGGTGTGCCACGATGCTCTCGTGTAAGTCTCGCTTCATTCAAAAATCCGTTAAGGAATTGGCGCGTTCGTAACAGTCTCTTCCTCATTTGCATGCTGTGGTAGTGACCACAAGGTGTTCTGTGCCTGACAGTCTTGTTCTCATGTTTTGTTTCTAGACGGCTTGTCGAACCGGATTCGGATCGTCTTGTCAGTCCGGCGTCGGCGTCGTCCAACACCACCATTGGGATTGTCATTGCTGCCGTTGTTGTCTTTGTACTTGCATCGGCAGGCCTGTACCTGGTGAGACATAAGTTGAGGTGCGTACACTTTTTTGTGTGTATTTGTGTAAATATTTCTTGCAGGAAAAATTAGTTACTCTAATGAAGTACCATTACTGGCAGGATCGATGTTCTACCTTGTCAGAGCATTATGTTAATAAAGGTCCAGCTATATAAGGTTCAGAGTGTAGATATCTGTAGTGTGTACAACCAACCTGCCGGAATGCGCCAGTGGCTACTGCATTTTGCTGCAAGCGAGAAGCTGTGCGTTAATATCACCTGTGATGGCTGCATTCTGGTGGGTGGCGCATTTTTAACTGAAACACGAACGTGTGCTCTGCTTTGAGTGCACGTAGAGCACTGTAAGTGGTAAATATTAAGCCAGATTCCTATGGCATCTCTAGTAATGCACTGGTAAACACCAAAATTTAAATATATTGGAATGTGTATAGGTAGTCCTTTAGTGGCTGCTTGCCTGCAGTGCTTCAAATCTCTGCTAGACTGACTGAATGAGTGCTAAGAAAAAGGAACGCAGTAATGGTGTAGAAAGAAGTGGTAGGCCGTGGTGGGTTTGCTTGATATGACATCTGGGAGCGATTAACTTGTACATTAGACTGAACAGGCCACATCTTATATCTGTGCAGTTCAGTTAACAAAGAGGCACGTTGTGAGCAATAACATGGCAGATCTGCAAAGCTCAGCAGTCACTGTTAGCATTGCTTTGGCTGAATCTTAATTTGTGTTAAATTGCGTTAGACCCACCGTCATGGTCTTGTGGTTATGGTGCTAGACTACTTACCTGAAGGTTGCAGGATCGAATCTCGGCCACGGCGGCCTAATTTCGATGGAGGCAAGTTGCTAGAGGCCCATGTGCTTAGATTTAGGCGCACGTTAACACGATCACTGCTGCGTGGATCACTGGTGGGTCACGGCCTGTGCTCCTCCTATGCGGCCGCAGTGTCACGAGTATGCCTCTGCTTGCGGATGTGATAACTTCATCACACTTGTACGCAAAGGTACGATTCTTGCTGCAAGAGGTTATAAATAATCAGAAGAATACCTTTCTGGTGTTAGATGCCATGACCCACCAGTGGCCCAAGACGCACTGAATAAAAACTTTCTCGTGCTGCATGCAATGTGACCCACCAGCAACCCATGCTCAAGAACTCTACATCATGTGCTGCCGTCTAAGTTTTGAGAATGCAACCAATACATATATTTTTATTGCATTTGATGTGGGACAGCGATGTTGTTATTAAGGAGGGGAGTGGCAGCCTATTTCTCTGTGTTGCTTGCCAACATTTTGCCACGGTTTTTGAAATATGTTTCACTTGAATGAGTATACATGCATTCTTCCTGATGCTCCCAAACATTTTAGCGCAATTCATAGATCATCTTGCCTTTCACGGACGCAAAGTAAAGCACAAACTAGAGGAAACAAACATGTGTTTGTGTTTCTGGTGCCAGAAACTTCAGATTTCAACATAGCTTTACAAGAAAAAGTCAAGAAATAGCTCTGTGTCTTTCAAATAAGCGTGCCAAATGCCAACCACAAAGGTAGCAGTGCTCTCTCTTTGGAGCGAATGAAACAAGCACAGGCATGCAACCCACCGATGGGTCACGGCGCACCTGGAAGATCTGCCGAGTGGCCTACGGGCGGGTCACTCCGCACCTAAAACGAGACCTCAAGGAAGCGTGCCACAGCGAATGTGTTAAAGAACCCCAGGTAGTCGAAATTTCCAGAACCCTCCGCTATGACGTCTCTCCTAATCGTATCTCGGTCTTGGGACGTCAAACCCCCGAAATTATTCTTACTAACTTGCATTAGTTGGTCGGATTGTTAGATAGGCTGGCTTTCCTGTTCATGGCTTCTGAGAACTTCCACTTATTTCAGTGTGAATCTCGGGGACATTTTTCCGATGTATTAGAAAATTTTGGTTTGTCCAGGTGCATATGTCAGTTCTGTAGGTGATGAAAAAGAGACAACAACAATGGTTTCGATGTGCTCGAAGTTGTTCACTGCTTGTCAGGCTTTCCATTTGTCTTAGCTGCTGCTTCTGATCAAGCTTGCTCGTCTTACCTTATGGTCTTGTGCTTTTATTTTAGGGCCTTGGTTGATCTCACTTGCTACAAGTCCCTTAGTGGAATAAGGGTACCGCAATACCACTATTCAAAGGTATGTACTATGTGCTGCATTTATGTTCTTAATTATTTGCTTAGTGCATTGAATAGTGGGAATATGCAGCATTTGATACCAGCCTGAACTGAATTTTGACAAATATTTGTTTGAATTCTGGCTGAAGTGGAACCTTTATTTTAAATGAAACTACATGCAGTAAAAGAATGCCTTATGTTATTCAGTGTTCATAAGGATATACACATTCGTTACATGCCAATGTCAAGAAAAGATTTTTAGTAGCTTTCGTTATTTGTGTTCATCAAGTTGAGGTGTGACTGTACTCATCCCACTGCTGAATAAAGCAAAAACAAGTGTCATTATTTAGACAGTTATCTCGTAAGGGAGCTTATATCATGCCAGAAGTCGCTTTGGGGATCACTTTCAAGAAAAAATGCCATTGCTTGTGTGAATATGGCTTGTACAGGGAATTGCTTGCAAAGCTATGTTGGTAGTCCTTATACCTTCTTTCAGTCTTGGTTTGGGTGTGGTAAACTGCAGATATCCTATATCCTTGCCGTTTATTCTTGCAACATAATGGTTGCTTTTGTACAGGCATAAATGTAAAGTACTGTTAACTGTTAAAGGGAACACTTGAATGTGCACCTTTCAAATTGCTGGTCCCTTAACTGCAAGTGGATGTGGAAACATGGTTCATGCACAGTACTAGTTTGTCCAAAGGAATTAGAACTGTGAACACCAGTAGGCTTATGCAAATATATACCGCTATGTTTTTGCAAGAGAGTGAAATCCAAACATGCCTTGCATGCAAGCTTTCTCTAACAGCAGACACATGTGTACGTCACTTTCTGCCCAGCGAACTTTAATCATATATAATTTTTTTTTCATGCTGCATTTCAGACCACATCTCAGCTGCGGAGCACAGATGAAAACGGAGACACCGAACTGCTGACGTCGGGGTCCTCACTGAACTCTGCGGACGATCCTTTAGACACTCATGTTTTAGCGTAGGCGACCATTGTTTTATATCGTTGTCTAATTCTGTCATTGCGGGGCTCGTGACTGAAACCGGGAAGGCATGCCTAATTAGACACGAATCCTCTCTACAGTTTGATTTCGTCGCGTAGATTGACCAATTTCGTGTGAGGCTGTATGGTTTTTCGAGTCCTTTAGCTAAGGCATTTTTTTTTTTTTTCATTTAGGTTGTAGACGGAGTGGGAAGGAAAGGGTCACGAAAAAGGAATTGCTCCATCGTTGTTACTAGCAGCAGGGTGGAAATTGCTGGAAAAGTTTCGCGACTTGATGCGACCACCGCGGCACGTATGTGTTTGAACACGTTGACTGTGATAACCGACCTCGCATTGAAGCGGCTGCAACCCATCGCAGCATCTTCCGTGTTGTGAGATTTCTAAGCAATCCCAGCTTTACCAGAGCACAAGACTTTTTCTTTCTTTAATCTCTTCGCACTTTCCTCGACGTCGTTGGGTAGCCAGCAATCGAGGGATGCAGCGAATTCCATTTTCTCTTTTTCCATTGCCATTGTTCTCACTTAGTTTCGAGCTAGTCTCATGTTCTCTGTGTTAGGCTCGAGCTGGTCTCAATGTTACTATGCACTTGTTTTGGCCTGGACGCTTCCGTGACTAAACCCGTTAGTGCAGCTTCCTGTCGTCACCACGCCTACCCCGCCCTTATCGTTTACGATGGACTTGCCCTCTCTGGTGGGACAGTGTGCCTTGATCTAGTCCATGCTGACTCACATATACTGTACGATGGTTTAGTGCGCTACTACGGTTTTGTACGCTTCATGCCATGTGATAAAGCACGATAGACAAGAGGCACAATCGCTGGCATTACTAGCCAAGACTAAGTGTTTTCACTTCTATTTCTCAAGCCATAGTTATTTAGTTGAAGTATGTTTGTGGTTTTATGCACTTGACATGTTTGCATTCCAGGCTCAAATTGCGGAGTGCTTGGCTTTGTCAAGGTCAGCGTCGTGCGCTAGAGTAACCAAAAAAAGAAGCAGAATTGTTGTTCTATTCTCTTTTTTTTTCTTTTATCTGCACAAGGCATGCAGACAGAGTACATAATTGACTAGACTGTTACATGTATATATGCATTTCATGAGAGTGAGGTATGTTTGAATAAATCTAATTTATTATACACTTCTTGCATTGTGTTCTTTCTTGTCACTGAGATACCATTTTGGATTGCAACATGCTTAGGGAATGATAAAACTGTATAGTCTTAGCAGATGTCAGCAACAATGTTAACTAGTGTGCATTTTTCTCTAACCATGTGTACAATTTCCTCACTGGTTTCTTATTGCTCTTGCGACTAGTTAGCCTTTCTTTAAGCCCTCTTAGAATCTCATATAGGTAACTTGCAAACAGCGGGTGTGTATCCTGGCATTTGATGCAAAAGTCCACCAGCGCTTTTGCAGTCTCAGAGAGCTCACAGCAAATGAGAGGCGAAGGTTGTTTTAGTGACACGACAGCATTTTCGATGCAATGTAGCAGAAAGAACGAGCGGTCAAAGTGGTCTATCTCTAGGGCTCGCTGGTCTTCTTGGAGTGTGTTGATAAAGCTTGCAAAGTGAAGCAGCTTGTCCAGAAGATGCCTGATGATGGGAAGCGTGAAGGCTTGGCCACAGGCAAGGCTTCCCACCCAGCTTGCGATATTTTCCTGGCGCCTGTACTAAATTGAAAAACAGAGTTGGAACCAGAGGCTGGTAGTGCATTATGCTTGTGTTAAGAAAATATAATTGCTTCAATTCCATATTAGAGAACTGGTCTGTGTAGTAGTGCGTAAGCTGATTGTAAGGAAACATTCATATCTTAGCAGGTGAAACACTATCGGCATGTAGCGTCCCCCAGGAATATGCTCTTTGGAAGTTGCCATTTTTATTCTCTCAATACCTGAGGAGACTCAAATCGTGCTGGGTCATTTGTACAAGGTTACTGTTAATGTGGTGCAGCTGGGTTAGTTACTTGTAGGGGCCCTGATAGCAATGTCATTAGGGAGCTGTTATTCTCTTCAATATTGTGCTTTACTTGTTCAGATTGGAACAAGATTGCTTCATACTACAAAGTGGAGCATGTGCATTTTAGAGGGGTGCAAATGCATGGTTTATTACAAATGGCACCTAGTTATCTCCAAACTGTAAATTGTACGAGCCCCATGGTACGACGTAAATGGTGTAAATTGTACAATGCCCATGGATTTGCCTTCTTGAACCGCTTGCTTAAAACTTTTGGGAACCTCATTTAGCAGTACTGTAAAAAAAAAAAAAAACTTCTGTCGTTGGCAAGCCGTTGATGGAACATCAGATTCATCATGCGCCCAGGAATATGATACCGTTCAATTGGGCTCGGCTGAAGCATTGCAATCTAAACGATCATTACGACAATTTTCAACTCTTGCATTTTAACGGCTGCTATGTATCATTACATTGCATCTATATTTGTTAGGCACACGAAAATTAACTATCAGCGGTTGAGGGCACGGCTTTCTGCACTATTAGCGCTGGGTGCGAATCGACGTCAGTTTTTCAACCCACTTCGATAGTGGGCAACAAAACTATCTTAAAACAAACAAACAAAAATTAGCATATCCACGGGTGAATGATGAAGAGCTTGGGCGAAGCTCCTGAAGCAATCGTGGTTACACCGTGAAATGTTCAGTGGTTTCGCCCAGCAGTAATCAAAGCGATACGCCGCTTTGATTACTGCACGCCATCTAGTGTGCAGGGTGCCGCTTCTTTTTTTTTTGCACACATATTGCACACATCTCTATGGCACAGCGCCATCCATTGAATGATACGGGAGACGCGACGGCGGGGACACGCCGCATGGAGCGACGACCGACCAGGTGATGCCATAAGGAGCTTCGCCTTTGAAAAACAGGTTCAACCTTCGACTAGATCCGAAATAATGTCGAGATCTGTGACCTCACGAGGGGCTGGCGCAAATGTTCGAAATATCGCATTTTCATGCTAGCGGATCCCTTTAAAAACAAACTTTGCTACGACGAGCCTTGCATAAACAAATGTTCTGCGAAGAATACTTACGTCGACGTTTTCTGTCCGTTCTGCGATTTCGTTCAGGCAGTCTGCGATAAAATCCACCACAGCTGCTTGAAGTGAAGGCGTTAAGGCGCTGGGCCCATCGTCGCACATATCCGATAAAGTAGACAGTGCCTTATGACACAGCTCCATTTCGGTGCCACTGATCGGCGGGCTCTTGCGTAACGTCCGTAGGAGATTGTTTGCCGAGCATAGCGTCAGTTCTTCGACGTCAGTGACGTCGGTGCCTTCGGCTGCCTGCTTCAGAAGAGCTGCGTTGGACGCGACCGACAGGTAATTTTCCAAAAACGCCCAGTGCTGACCGATGCGTTCTGCAGTAACTGAAAGCTTCTCCGTAGGGTTGTTCCTCGGTTCACGACAGAAAGCTGCAAAGACACGTACAATATTCCTAGCTCTGTGTGAACGTACTTGGACGCTGTTTTTCACACAAAAGCGACTGCATCGTTTAGTGTGGTTAAAGGGACACTAAAGTGAAACAAATACTCTGAAAACTCTAGTGTTGTTAATTTCACCACCGTAGGTGTAATAATAGATAAGAAAAACAATGTAAACTCTAGTGTTGTTAATTTCACCACCGTAGGTGTAATAATAGATAAGAAAAACAATGTCACAAGTTTCATTTTTAAGTTTCCCGCCGAAGTCTCCGATTATGACGTAACGGAATTCAAAGTGTTTTTTCGTATTTTGGTCAAATCTGCTCAAAGAAATTTCCTTAAAGTTGGTATGTGTTCTCTGGCTATCTCAGAAGACGATGTAGTTCATTTTTACCTATTAAGAACCACGTAGGCCCTAGGAGACCCCGTCGAAATCTATGGCGTCATGGTGACTGGTGCGAGAATTGCAAGGTGGTGTCGCCACCCGCATTTTTTTCTTGCGCGTTTTCTCGCTTACCAAGCGTATTCTCGCAACAAGCGTGGTGTTTTTTGGTTAAGTGAAAGAGGGGACACTAAAGAGAAAAAGACTTTTTCTCTTTAGTGTCCCTTTAATAAGCTTATATACAGTGGCGGATCCAGAGGGGGGGGGGGCGGTAGGTGCGATCGCCCCCCCCCCCAAAGCCTGTGTCACCTCCCCCCCCCTGCATGCAATGCCTGTCTGTCTCCTCATCCCTACCCTACCACTCCCCCCCCCCCCCCCCCCCGGTCAGATGAAGAAACCGCCCCCCCCAAAGTTGGCACCTGGATCCGCCCCTGCTTATATACTTATAGTTAGCTGTGTCGTCAAACTAGTTAGCAGCACTGAACACTACATCTAGGTAACGAGGAACTTGCCGAGTGGGTCGGACCGAAAGCAGCCTCTGACGCTCATCAACGCGACTTTCTGCCGCAATTGGACAACATCGTCTTCGAGGTCTTTGCATACATCCGACATCCTAGCTTCGTTGCTTCTCACTTCTTCCGCGAGCTTTCTGACGTAATCTTCCGCCGAAACGTCATCTGGCTTCGAACGTATCATTGCCAGAGCTACGGCAACCTTCAACGTCCGATGGCGTTCATCTGAAATACAAAAGAGGCCGCAAGTTAAGTTTCATGCAATGCGCTAGGTCGATACGGCGAGCAAACGTATCGCCGCCTAAAGAAACGCGAACTGCCGCGTAGACCCTTTGGGGTTTCAGCGTGAGCAATTTGGACAGGAACTGGTCACTCGTGACGATTCGGGCAAGGACTGCAGCCATTTCACTCACCTTGGGGCAGTAGAATAGGGATTTCCTTGTCCACTGGGTCATTCGATTCTTCTTCAGCGGGAGGTTCCTTTCGTCTTTTGTTCGATGTCATTAGCGCAGCAAGGCGGACCACCAACAGCTCATCGGAGACTTGAAATTTATCTTTCCCGCGACGTAAAATTCTGTCCGCTGCAAAATATTGGCGCTAACGGCGGTAGAGATGTAGAAACATTGAACGAATTGAAGTACAGTGGCTAGTCGTGGAAGCAGTGGAAGTCCCTGCCTGTATGGCCAAAGTGGAACCCGCCACGGTGGTCTATTAGCACTGTTAGAGTAGTGTCGTATAAGGCGTCACTGCCGACTACGGCGCCAGGAGATGGCACGTGCTCGGCGGCCGCCTCAGCGAAGACGACGAAGAAGAAATAAAGAATGAGGAACGAATGTTTCCTTTGATGCGTCTTATTTTACATTGACGACATCATCGTGTATGGACGCTCCCGCGAGGATCATCTAGGCAATTTGCGCGCTGTTTTGAAACGGCTCTCTGATGCGGGCCTCAGGTTGAACCACAAGTGTGTTTTTGACGTCGCAGAGCTGACTTTTCTTGGTCATGTTGTCAGCGCTAGAGGGTTGTTCCCACTTATGTCATCCATTGAGGCGATAACCAAGGCACCGTCACCTAAAAACATCAACGAACTTCGTTCGATGCTGGGACTTGCAGGTTTCTACTCCAAGTTCATCCCCCATTTTTCTGACGTTGTGGAGCCAATGCGTGCCTTGCTTCGAGGAAATGCACCTTTCGTTTGGACTGCGGCAGCACAAGGCAGTTTGGAGCGACTGAAAGCTCTTCTAACATCTTGCGAGGTTCTTCATCTTTTCGATCCTCACTTACCGGTGTACGTCACGACTGATGCCTCAGGATATGGATTAGGTGCGGTACTTCAGCAAGATAACGGAACCTCACTGCAAACTGTCGCGTTCGCCTCGCGTACCCTGCAGCCACATGAACGGCAGTACTCAGTTGGCGAACGTGAGGCCCTTGCCTGCGTCTGGGCTTGCGAACATTGGCACGTTTACCTGTGGGGAGACCTTTCATCTTACGGACTGACCATGCGGCATTGGTTACGCTCCTTTCAACGAAAGGTACCGGTCACCGTCCATTAAGGATTGCGCGCTGGTCCTCACGGTTGCTGTGCTACAACTACACCGTGGAATACAGAAAGGGTAGTGAAAACGTCGTGGCTGACGCTCTTTCCCGGCTGCCCGTACAGAGTTTACTCCGCGATGCACCCGAAGAAGAATTCATATGCTTGCTGTCTCCAGTCGTTACCATGCAAGAGCTTCAAGAAGCCAGTGCCAACGACCCCGCTCTCTCTCAAGCCAAACACTTCACGATTACTTCTTGGCCTGACAAAAAATCTTTGTCGAAAGAGCTGCTGGCTTACTTTCATGTGCGAGCTGAACTCTCAGTTGTAATGATATCTTGTGCCGGGGTGAAAGGATTGTCGTGCCAGCGTCTATGACACGCCGTTTATGGATCTGGCCCATGAGTCACAATCCAGGCATTAGTCGCACCAAAGCTCGCCTGAGAGAGTCTTATTGGTGGCCGTGCATGGACAGTCATATTGAAGAGCTTGTGCGCACATGTGTGATTTGCCAGTCCTGTGACAAGTCTGCACGTACCTCTGCAGCGCCAATGCAACCCGTTCCTCTTCCTGACAAAGCTTGGGAAAAAGTTGCAATCGACATCGTAGGACCTTTCACGCAAGCTTCAGCTGACTGCCGTTTTGCCATTACAATCATTGACTATTACAGCAAGTGGCCTGAAGTGGCTTTCGTAAGAGACGCGACCACACCTACAGTGAAGAAATTCTTACTTGAACTTTTTGCACGCGAAGGATACCCACGTGGTCTCGTATCCGATCATGGGCCACAGTTTTCATCAGCAAATTTTGAAGAATTTCTCGCAGAACGTGGAATCAAGCATTACAACTCTTCAGTGTACTACCCGCAAGCTAACGGCTTGGTGGAACGATTCAACAGGGTATTGAAGTCATACATACAACTGGCTCTGTTTGAACGCCGGTGATATAAAAATAGCCATGCTTGATTACCTGCAATATATCGATGTACGCCTCACGCGACAACTGGTGCTGCGCCCGCTGTACTTCTTCATGGACGCCAACCTCGAACAAGGCTCGACATAGTGGGCATGCCCGACAAATGCTTCAGCACGGACCCGTCAAGGGCGATTGAGCAGTTGCGAGAGCGCGTGAAAAACAAGCAAACCAGGTCGAAGAGCTATACAGATAAAAAACGCGGAGCCAAGGAACCAAACTTCGCCGTTGGTGATTACGTGCGGGTTAAATTATCTGCCATTCCTGGGAAGCTATCTTCACAGTTCTCCGCGCCCAAGAAGATCGTTGAAAAGCGTGGACCAGCCTCGTACTTGTTGGAAGATGGACGAGTGTGGAACGCGTCCAAGTTAGCCGCTGTTCACCCTGCAGCTGTCAGCAAAATGAGATCAGGCACATCTGCTGTTATGAACTGGTCACCGGCATCCACTCAATCGTCTGGTACAGTTATGGGTGATCTATCGCATCCTGGCACATCAAGAGTGGATAATCATGAAAATGCGGACTCTCCTGAACCACTCGCAGCAGACAGTGCGCAAGTTTCACCCAATAAGTCGGGATCTCAAGCGTGTATTAGAAGGAGCACTCGTAAGAAGAAGACACCGCAGAAGTTCAAGGACTATATTAGGTAGCAACTATTTTTTTTTTTCGCAAAAGGGGATATGTCGTATAAGGCGTCACTGCCGACTACGGCGCCAGGAGATGGCACGTGCTCGGCGGCCGCCTCAGCGAAGACGACGAAGAAGAAATAAAGAATGAGGAACGAATGTTTCCTTTGATGTGTCTTAATTGATATGCACGACACAACATGTAGCACTATTAGTAAGAGTCGATCGGTAGCCTGTTCAACGGTTCAGCTCTCGGACCCCGGGAGAGAGTGGCGTCTAGTGGGCCGTGGTGCTCGAGTGCTGATCCGCAGGTCGCGGTAACAATCCCGGCCGCGGCGGCCGCATTTTCGATGGAGGCGAAAATTCTTTAGGCCCATGTACTTAGATTTAGGTGCTCGTTCAAGAACCCCAGGTGGTCTAATTTTACGGAGCCCTCCACTGGGGCGTCCCTCATAATCAATATAGTGTTTTTAATTATTATGACCAACGTATTACTCTTATCGTTAATATCGTCGCCTCAAGTCTGATAAGGCTTTATTTAAACCAATTAAGCTTGCCAAGAAGCACACTAATTAGACTTGCACTTCGCTTCCTCGATTATTTTGGGTTGCCGATCCTCTAAGTGGGCTTTTGCTGGTTTCATCGCTGGCGATTGTGCACAACCTCGTAAACTCCACATGTATTGTTCGTTAGATTTGAAACTAGCTTCGTGTTGCTGCGTTTGTCTTAGCGGGAATTTACTGAATTTCAATTAAATTGACAGCCGCATCAACACATTAATTCTGCCTCGCCTTCATCTACAGTGCTATCCGCCGGCACATGACTCCACAAGCTCGCTTTCAACAGCGAATTAGTCGACCCTTCGCCGACGCCTGTGTAACGCTAAGATAACTTTTTTTGTTGGGCGAGTTGGTGTGCGTTCATATTCGTTTTAAAAAACACAAGCACGAGTTCTCTTGAGCCATATTTCTAGTACAGTGGGTCCCGCTATGCGCTCTGTCCCGTATCCTCTCACGTGGACTAGTGTGGCGAGAGTGAGGCTCGCTAGGAAAGGGGGAGGGGATCTGTGCTATGCCGGTCTATGCCCAGTCTATGCCGTGTCGAGAGGCTTGGCGGAAATTGGCGAAGGCAGTGCGTTGCACGAGAGGGGAGAGAGTGAAGCTTTCTAGAAAGGGGAAATCAATGGAAGGCGCGCCAAGAGGGGCGAGTGTGATGCTCGGCGGAAAGGGCGAACCAATGAGAGGTGCGCCAAGAGAGGCGACGGTGAGGCTCGGCGGAAAGCGCGTCAGAACGCAGCTGTTTGCGAGGAGTAAGGGCTCGGTCCGCCCGACGTAGGCAACGAGGGGGGGGGGCATCAGCGTCGCTGTTTCTACGGCTGTCACGGAGTGGAGCTGGCTGGATTTTTTTTATTCTCAATCAATGGAATGCGCGCCAAGAGGGGCGAGTGTGATGCTCGGCGGAAAGGGCGAACCAATGAGAGGTGCGCCAAGAGAGGCGACGGTGAGGCTCGGCGGAAAGCGCGTCAGAACGCAGCTGTTTGCGAGGAGTAAGGGCTCGGTCCGCCCGACGTAGGCAACGAGGGGGGGGGGCATCAGCGTCGCTGTTTCTACGGCTGTCACGGAGTGGAGCTGGCTGGATTTTTTTATTCTCAATCAATGGAAGGCGCGCCAAGAGGGGCGAGTGTGATGCTCGGCGGAAAGGGCGAACCAATGAGAGGTGCGCCAAGAGAGGCGACGGTGAGGCTCGGCGGAAAGCGCGTCAGAACGCAGCTGTTTGCGAGGAGTAAGGGCTCGGTCCGCCCGACGTAGGCAACGAGGGGGGGGGGCATCAGCGTCGCTGTTTCTACGGCTGTCACGGAGTGGAGCTGGCTGGATTTTTTTATTCTCAATCAATGGAAGGCGCGCCAAGAGGGGCGAGTGTGATGCTCGGCGGAAAGGGCGAACCAATGAGAGGTGCGCCAAGAGAGGCGACGGTGAGGCTCGGCGGAAAGCGCGTCAGAACGCAGCTGTTTGCGAGGAGTAAGGGCTCGGTCCGCCCGACGTAGGCAACGAGGGGGGGGGGGGGCATCAGCGTCGCTGTTTCTACGGCTGTCACGGAGTGGAGCTGGCTGGATTTTTTTTATTCTCAATCAATGGAATGCGCGCCAAGAGGGGCGAGTGTGATGCTCGGCGGAAAGGGCGAACCAATGAGAGGTGCGCCAAGAGAGGCGACGGTGAGGCTCGGCGGAAAGCGCGTCAGAACGCAGCTGTTTGCGAGGAGTAAGGGCTCGGTCCGCCCGACGTAGGCAACGAGGGGGGGGGGGCATCAGCGTCGCTGTTTCTACGGCTGTCACGGAGTGGAGCTGGCTGGATTTTTTTTATTCTCAATCAATGGAAGGCGCGCCAAGAGGGGCGAGTGTGATGCTCGGCGGAAAGGGCGAACCAATGAGAGGTGCGCCAAGAGAGGCGACGGTGAGGCTCGGCGGAAAGCGCGTCAGAACGCAGCTGTTGCGAGGAGTAAGGGCTCGGTCCGCCCGACGTAGGCAACGAGGGGGGGGGGGGGCATCAGCGTCGCTGTTTCTACGGCTGTCACGGAGTGGAGCTGGCTGGATTTTTTTTATTCTCAATCAATGGAAGGCGCGCCAAGAGGGGCGAGTGTGATGCTCGGCGGAAAGGGCGAACCAATGAGAGGTGCGCCAAGAGAGGCGACGGTGAGGCTCGGCGGAAAGCGCGTCAGAACGCAGCTGTTTGCGAGGAGTAAGGGCTCGGTCCGCCCGACGTAGGCAACGAGGGGGGGGGGGCATCAGCGTCGCTGTTTCTACGGCTGTCACGGAGTGGAGCTGGCTGGATTTTTTTTATTCTCAATCAATGGAAGGCGCGCCAAGAGGGGCGAGTGTGATGCTCGGCGGAAAGGGCGAACCAATGAGAGGTGCGCCAAGAGAGGCGACGGTGAGGCTCGGCGGAAAGCGCGTCAGAACGCAGCTGTTTGCGAGGAGTAAGGGCTCGGTCCGCCCGACGTAGGCAACGAGGGGGGGGGGGCATCAGCGTCGCTGTTTCTACGGCTGTCACGGAGTGGAGCTGGCTGGATTTTTTTTATTCTCAATCAATGGAAGGCGCGCCAAGAGGGGCGAGTGTGATGCTCGGCGGAAAGGGCGAACCAATGAGAGGTGCGCCAAGAGAGGCGACGGTGAGGCTCGGCGGAAAGCGCGTCAGAACGCAGCTGTTTGCGAGGAGTAAGGGCTCGGTCCGCCCGACGTAGGCAACGAGGGGGGGGGGGGGGGCATCAGCGTCGCTGTTTCTACGGCTGTCACGGAGTGGAGCTGGCTGGATTTTTTTTATTCTCAATCAATGGAAGGCGCGCCAAGAGGGGCGAGTGTGATGCTCGGCGGAAAGGGCGAACCAATGAGAGGTGCGCCAAGAGAGGCGACGGTGAGGCTCGGCGGAAAGCGCGTCAGAACGCAGCTGTTTGCGAGGAGTAAGGGCTCGGTCCGCCCGACGTAGGCAACGAGGGGGGGGGGGGCATCAGCGTCGCTGTTTCTACGGCTGTCACGGAGTGGAGCTGGCTGGATTTTTTTTATTCTCAATCAATGGAATGCGCGCCAAGAGGGGCGAGTGTGATGCTCGGCGGAAAGGGCGAACCAATGAGAGGTGCGCCAAGAGAGGCGACGGTGAGGCTCGGCGGAAAGCGCGTCAGAACGCAGCTGTTTGCGAGGAGTAAGGGCTCGGTCCGCCCGACGTAGGCAACGAGGGGGGGGGGGCATCAGCGTCGCTGTTTCTACGGCTGTCACGGAGTGGAGCTGGCTGGATTTTTTTTATTCTCAATCAATGGAAGGCGCGCCAAGAGGGGCGAGTGTGATGCTCGGCGGAAAGGGCGAACCAATGAGAGGTGCGCCAAGAGAGGCGACGGTGAGGCTCGGCGGAAAGCGCGTCAGAACGCAGCTGTTTGCGAGGAGTAAGGGCTCGGTCCGCCCGACGTAGGCAACGAGGGGGGGGGGGCATCAGCGTCGCTGTTTCTACGGCTGTCACGGAGTGGAGCTGGCTGGATTTTTTTTATTCTCAATCAATGGAAGGCGCGCCAAGAGGGGCGAGTGTGATGCTCGGCGGAAAGGGCGAACCAATGAGAGGTGCGCCAAGAGAGGCGACGGTGAGGCTCGGCGGAAAGCGCGTCAGAACGCAGCTGTTTGCGAGGAGTAAGGGCTCGGTCCGCCCGACGTAGGCAACGAGGGGGGGGGGGCATCAGCGTCGCTGTTTCTACGGCTGTCACGGAGTGGAGCTGGCTGGATTTTTTTTATTCTCAATCAATGGAATGCGCGCCAAGAGGGGCGAGTGTGATGCTCGGCGGAAAGGGCGAACCAATGAGAGGTGCGCCAAGAGAGGCGACGGTGAGGCTCGGCGGAAAGCGCGTCAGAACGCAGCTGTTTGCGAGGAGTAAGGGCTCGGTCCGCCCGACGTAGGCAACGAGGGGGGGGGGGCATCAGCGTCGCTGTTTCTACGGCTGTCACGGAGTGGAGCTGGCTGGATTTTTTTTATTCTCAATCAATGGAAGGCGCGCCAAGAGGGGCGAGTGTGATGCTCGGCGGAAAGGGCGAACCAATGAGAGGTGCGCCAAGAGAGGCGACGGTGAGGCTCGGCGGAAAGCGCGTCAGAACGCAGCTGTTTGCGAGGAGTAAGGGCTCGGTCCGCCCGACGTAGGCAACGAGGGGGGGGGGGGGCATCAGCGTCGCTGTTTCTACGGCTGTCACGGAGTGGAGCTGGCTGGATTTTTTTTATTCTCAATCAATGGAAGGCGCGCCAAGAGGGGCGAGTGTGATGCTCGGCGGAAAGGGCGAACCAATGAGAGGTGCGCCAAGAGAGGCGACGGTGAGGCTCGGCGGAAAGCGCGTCAGAACGCAGCTGTTTGCGAGGAGTAAGGGCTCGGTCCGCCCGACGTAGGCAACGAGGGGGGGGGGGCATCAGCGTCGCTGTTTCTACGGCTGTCACGGAGTGGAGCTGGCTGGATTTTTTTTATTCTCAATCAATGGAAGGCGCGCCAAGAGGGGCGAGTGTGATGCTCGGCGGAAAGGGCGAACCAATGAGAGGTGCGCCAAGAGAGGCGACGGTGAGGCTCGGCGGAAAGCGCGTCAGAACGCAGCTGTTGCGAGGAGTAAGGGCTCGGTCCGCCCGACGTAGGCAACGAGGGGGGGGGGCATCAGCGTCGCTGTTTCTACGGCTGTCACGGAGTGGAGCTGGCTGGATTTTTTTTATTCTCAATCAATGGAAGGCGCGCCAAGAGGGGCGAGTGTGATGCTCGGCGGAAAGGGCGAACCAATGAGAGGTGCGCCAAGAGAGGCGACGGTGAGGCTCGGCGGAAAGCGCGTCAGAACGCAGCTGTTTGCGAGGAGTAAGGGCTCGGTCCGCCCGACGTAGGCAACGAGGGGGGGGGGGGGCATCAGCGTCGCTGTTTCTACGGCTGTCACGGAGTGGAGCTGGCTGGATTTTTTTATTCTCAATCAATGGAAGGCGCGCCAAGAGGGGCGAGTGTGATGCTCGGCGGAAAGGGCGAACCAATGAGAGGTGCGCCAAGAGAGGCGACGGTGAGGCTCGGCGGAAAGCGCGTCAGAACGCAGCTGTTTGCGAGGAGTAAGGGCTCGGTCCGCCCGACGTAGGCAACGAGGGGGGGGGGGCATCAGCGTCGCTGTTTCTACGGCTGTCACGGAGTGGAGCTGGCTGGATTTTTTTTATTCTCAATCAATGGAATGCGCGCCAAGAGGGGCGAGTGTGATGCTCGGCGGAAAGGGCGAACCAATGAGAGGTGCGCCAAGAGAGGCGACGGTGAGGCTCGGCGGAAAGCGCGTCAGAACGCAGCTGTTTGCGAGGAGTAAGTCAGTGAGGGGCTCGGTCCGCCCGACGTAGGCAACGAGGGGGGGGGGCATCAGCGTCGCTGTTTCTACGGCTGTCATGGAGTGGAGCTGGCTGGATTTTTTTCTTCTTGTCTCATTTCCCTAAAGTTGTTTATAAAGTTTTTCGAAAAGAGGACGCCGAATAAAGCGAAGAAGGCTACGGAAGAACATGCCGTGCCAGGAACTCGCGAACTATCGAGGCAATCTTTTCCCTCGTAGTAGGGTGCCTGTTGCTGCTTTTGTGTCTTTGCCCTCGTATTCCTCGTTCTTCGGCTATGGTTATCAAGGAGGGGAAACGTCGTGTACTACGGTCGCGTACATGTCACTGATCGCAATACTACTGGATCGCATTGCGCCTTGCAGACGCAACGTGTGGTTGGGCAACGTCTCATTTTTCATATGCGGCACCGCGGCGCCTGTAATCTTCCAATTACTATACCAAGCGGCAATTCGTCACATTTCCAGCAGCGCTAGTTCCGCTGCCTTTTCATGCCGTTGGAGACGGTACGTCGTCGCCCCAAAGGAAGTCTCGTCGTATACTGCACACACATATATCATATATGCTAGACGTCTCTGCATCGAAAAGAAGAAAGCAACATTGATAACGTTAGTGCATAGTTGCCAGAGAAGAAGGAGCTATGCTTTCTTGAAATATTTTTCGCTGCAACGAGTGCCCTACTTTCGATGTCTTGATTCAAGACGTGGTCTGGGGATAGCCCCAAGACTTCGGAGTTCGACCGCCCGAGCAGTGCGTTCAAATTGTCGCGTAGCTGCCGCCTTCGCTGCACATATAACCCCTTGACGCCTCATCAAAGAAAAAAAAAAAAAGATAAGGGGAAGGGGGGGAGGGGCTGTTGTACCAAGAAACCACAACTTGATTTGAGCGGACCTCACACGAAGACTCTGGCAACTCGGAAACGAATGACTTGTCAAAACTTTGAGTTCGCGCGTAACTAACGATCAATCCGGCCCGCCCCCTTCTCCCTTTTTATTGAAAATTGTTAGCGCGTTATTAGTGTTTCGCGCGCATTTTTCTAGGCAGGCAACGCTCGCTGGTGGTGCCGGGCATCATCGCTGATTACGAAGTCAGCTTCCAAATTTTTGAAGCGTTAATTGCTAAACTACACCGACTTTCTGTATACGCTGTACAAACAAAAAATAAAACTCCACAGTAAAGACCAAAGCAATTAAAAACCTGAGTAGAAGCATGTGTGGAGTGGGAGCACAAAGAGTGCCGTGATAGTAAAGTCACGGCCGCTACATAAAAAAAAAAAAACAGGTATGTAGCGGCCGTCGTAAGGTTGATTACCATAACGAAGCAAATCCGGAAGGCAGGTGAAAAAAAGGAAGTTTGCGCTCTACCTCTGATCGCCATCATACAGCCGTGATTTATCTTCATTTATTACCGACGAAGAGTGCGTCCTCGCGGGTTGATGTACGTACGCGAAGGTTTCGCTACCTCCTATAACCTGAGCTGACCGAACCCGCCCAAACTCTGATTTGACGAGAATGTATATATAATACGTATACCTTCAGCACGGCAGACAGTCAATGAAGTAGGAAGGCTATAGAGCAGGTCAGAAAGGCTTCTATAAAAATTAGCCAGCCCCACGCCGTGAAAGCCGTCGGACAACGAAGCTAATGATGAGGATCACTTTCGGTACAAAGAGGTCATAATCTTCATTTCGTTGAGATTATTTGAAGAAAATCACCATCCTAATCATCACCATTTCGAGCATCAACATCAACATCATCTCACCATCGTTTAGGCAAAATCAAGAGTTGGGCTAGTTGGTGGATGTTCATCGCAATATAAGTGACAGCGCAACGGGTTAAACACGGACAGAAAGAAGAAACGGACACAGCGCTGAACTCACAACTAAATTTATTTTCGAAAAAGAAAGAACATATATGCAGATCAATGAGTCATCAAGACCAAGCACAGGTGTAACAACACAAACAGATTAATCATGTCTTGTCTAACAGATACCTGTATTTCTCATCTAGAAGAATGATTCTTTCTTTTTCGAAAATAAATTTAGTTGTGAGTTCAGCGCTGTGTCCGTTTCTTCTTTCTGTCCGTGTTTAACCCGTTGCGCTGTCAATTATATTACGATCACCATCGTTCATTTCTTTTTGTTTCTTTATTCACTTGCCCCTCTGGTCACGTGACCTGCGTGACGCTTTCTACTACTACTACTACTACTACTACTACTACTACTACTACTACTACTACTACTACTACTACTACTACTACTACTACTACTACGACGACGACGACGACGACGACGACGACGACGGCGGCGGCGGTACAGGGTAGACTAAAGGCCATTTGCGACCGTTTACGACTGGTCATAAACGGTCGCAAATGGCCGCTTTGGTCGCAAAGCGACTATTTTGGTTCAGTAGCTCGCTGCTCGATATTTCGATCGCGCGACTGCAGTCGCAAACCTCTGAACCAATCAGATGTTCAGGAACAGGACGTCAGCTTATTTTACAGGGCAATGACAACATCGGGGAAACATCGGTCGTGTGTAGAGTCGCTTTTTGATCGCTAGCCGCATATGGTCGCGCGACCGACGCTAGTCGCAAGTGTGAATGAACAGACAGCTTGAGAAAGTGACAGCACCTATACATGTCCCGCATTTATTTCATTGAAAAACGTGTACGGATTTCTCTGGCATCCGAGGTTGCTTGGCCAACTAACCAATGGCGAGGGCGTACTCCATCCCGAATGAAGTAAGGTCGTCAATTGATTGCAATGACAGTTTCGTGAGCTCGGTGTTCCGAAGGCACGCCTGCAAAACAGAATGGAGACAGAAAAACTTTGTCAAGCGCACCGAACGGTTTAAGACTTCGTGGTATGTAAAGATCATAAATAACGCTGGAATACAACTTCGTTAACAACCATTGGCGTGGTAGAGGTCGCACGGCACATACGCACAAGCATGTTCAGCTACAACAACCTTTATTTGTGCAACACTTGAATAACTACATGATAGGCGGGCCTGCCGACGCCGGAATGGCTTGTGTGACTATGACAGCAATAAAAGTCACTTTATGCATACAAAGGTATGTGCAATGAGGCAAACTAACAGTAAACTTTATTCAATAATAATAATAATAATAATAATAATAATAATAATAATAATAATAATAATAATAATAATAATAATAATAATAATAATAATAATAATAATAATAATAATAAAAACTGAACACGCTGCGCATCAAGGCTATTCGCGGCAATAGTGTCAGGTGACGACGTTGCCTGGCTGGTATTTGTCATTTTTTGTTTCATACAATTCTGGCGACCATAGGCGTGCGTAGTGTTTCTCACTCCCCCGCTTACGCACGCCTATGCTGGCGCCTATATAGTCAACTACAGTGCATAATTTTACAGTGCATAACTACAGTGCATAAAAGTACTTAATTATTCTAGAAGATGTGGGAAACACGTATTCTTACGAAAGTAGCACCTATGGCCTGGTACAGGTTATCGGGAGAGCCGAGAGCGCGGAACGGGCCAGTCTGCGGTAGAATGTTGTATGAAAAAGAAGGGGGGAAAAAAAAGGTGCATAAATCCTCGGATTCTTCGCGAACGCCAACAACGTTAGCATTGTAACAGTTTGAGCGAAAGTGGCGTTTTAGCGATTGGTTTATTCGCTGGCGTCATTCAAGAACTGCATGTGTATAATGCCACTGTGATGCTTTAGCAACAGTGCTTCTAAGCCACTTAGTGCAGTGGGCTAGCTCTTTGAATTCTATTGTACTCTGCATTCTCCCAAAGCTTGTCACCGTAACCTTAACTACTTTATCGACACTTTGGACGCATTATTTATTTATTTATTTATTTATTTATTTATTTATTTATTTATTTATTTATTTATTTATTTGATTTGATTTGCATACACAGATACACAAGGACACAGAGAAAAGAGGGAGAGAGGAAGCTGGCAACTGCCACCTAGAGGGGCACAACGCCTGCCTGCTCTGTCGGGAGGAGGGAAGAGATAGAGGAAATGAAGATAGGAGGAGAGAAAGAAGAAAGAAGACAGGACGGTAAAGAAAAAAAAATTGACGAATGCTTGGATAAATATAGGTAAAAAAACACACACACACATAGGCGTGCGCAGGGTTGCCCAACAGCGGGGGCAAAGGTTCATCGCAGCGCCCCCCCCCCCTACTAAGTCAATGTATGGGGCAGATTTTGCGCCCCCCCCCCCCCATTTTAGGTGACTAGAAGGGTCAATGTACCCTACACTAGGCGTTAAACAGGTAATATAAAGAGGGAAACAAGGAGAGAGTGAGAACTAGACGCGCACACAAAGCAGGAGGTACAGCAAGACTTTACTCGGTCGGTGGTTCTGCTGTTCTTCAAAAAGTGCATTAGCGCTCAATACAGCTTTCTGTCCATACTTTGCTGTCGTAAATAAGATGCTTTTGTCTTCCACCATCCCCCAGTATCTGTTCAACCCTGGAAGTTTAGAAAGCCCGTTCGTGGGCTTTTATGACTCAAGCAAAGCTTGCCGTATATAGATGTTTTTGTACTCGGCCTCCATTTGAAACTCGACCACCGCTTACGAAAATCGAACCTCCGACCTCACACTCGGGAACAGAATGTCAGGGTTACTAGGCCCCCCAAACGGGTGCGCTAACTTGGGTATATATATAAAAAAAGGAAAACAGTAGTATTTAGCTTGTTCCGCATAAACACGCCAGATCTTATGCATACGTTACCTCGTTCTTCACTGCGTACGACCAACAGTCTATGAGCTGCAAATATACAGAACAACGCGTTGGTATTCCTTTTTTTTCTCCAGAAAAACTGACACACTATTAGCTCGATTAAATAGCAGGAATAATTCACCTCAACCGCATTTCCTTCTGCTGTCGACTCCATACAGGCATTGTGTGCGTCGCAGAAAGCGCCCATTAGCTGGAAAGTTGGAGGCGATGCAGAAGTCTATTAAGACATTTGGAGTAATAAAACATAACGATATACAAGAGGAGGTCCCGAAGTCGGAGACTGTTAACGATGTGTGTAACGCACAATACAGATAATAAGGGCTAAATATGCATTCAATGTTTGATACAAGGAACATCTGTGAATGCTAATACGTACAGAATATGAGAGCGTCACACTGAAAAAAAAAAATACTCGGTGTTTGACTAAGTACAAAGAATTAGCTAGAGCAACAGAGGTACAGGTGAGTGTAGCACCATTTCAAATTCAAATGTTATGCGGGGGGATTGTCATAGGACATCATGGGATCGCCATCACTGCGAACCTATACACTGTACTAAGCTGACGTCATTCGAGGCACTACAGAAGCCACTTTAATTAATGATCCTTACGTCCTGCTCAAGCAACGAGGTGCTCACACATTTGCATTGCCTCTGTGCACAATCACTCACACCAGGCACGTAGCCAGGATTTTTTTTCGGGGGGGGGGGGGGGGGGCCAAGGCCTAATTGTTCGAAAGAAAGTATTTCCTTGGCAAAAATAAAACAAAAGTTGGCCGGGAAAATAGAAGGCCGGAAGAATTTCGGGGGGGGGGGGGGCGACCCCCCCCCCTGCCTACGTGCCTGACTCACACAGTAGACTGTTATGTACACGAGGATAAGTATTCAGCTGAACTATAGTCGGTTCATGGCTGAGGCTAGATTGAACAGCTGAATTCAAAAACAGGCAGTAAAAAAAAATCAAAAGGACGCAGACGAGTACGCCAAACAAGGACAAGCAGTCGGCGAGTTCATGTTTCAGCGACGCTCACGTCTGTCTCCCATTTGTGAGCTTACATTCAGTTGTTCAAACTGGCCATGTTCTTTCGTGCCATTTTTGAAGGTGGACAGTTGGGCTAGTCGGAATTTCGAATATTTTCGAATATTTCTCAGCGCGAGTAGAGAAATTTTAAAGGTGGCCGGCCGTAGCGGAGAAGTAAGAGACGGGTCAGTAAGAACGCTGGTCTTCAATTGAATTGACACTTTGAAAAGTGCGAGGGAAGAAGTTCAAAGCGCATGAGAGTGCCTTAAGAAAAAAATATTTAGCAAATTATCGCCTAGTACAGATGCGTCTGTCTCAAGGAATTCATTTTTCTTTTCTGCACAACACTATACATACATACATGCATACATAAATACATACATATATATATACATACAGCCCCGCCTAGTGGCGTAACGGGGGGGTGGGAGGCACGCCGGGCTCGTGCACCCCCCCCCCCTTGGTTACGCCACTGGGCGAACTTTTTTTTTTTTTGCCATAGCATACAAAGCAGAAAATGACACTCGACCACATCTGCCTGCCCAGGCCCCACTACAGATCAAGGAGGTAGGTGCCCCCCCCCCCCCCCCCCCCCCGAAAAAAATTTCTGCCTACGCCCCTGGCCCCGCCACGGTGGTCTAGTCGCTATGGCGCACGACTGCTGACCCGAAGGTCGCGGGATCTCATCCCGGCCGCGGCGGCTGCATTTTCGATGGAGGGGAAAATTTTTGATGGAGGCCCGTGTACTTAGATTTAGGTGCACGTTAAAGAACCCCAGGTGGTTTAACATCGCAAAACCGCCACATGATTATGAGGGACGCCGTAGTGGAGGGCTCCGGAAATTTCGACCACCTGGGTTTAACGTGCGCCTAAATCTAAGTACACGGGCCTCCATCAAACATTTTCGCCTCCATCGAAAATGCAGCCGCCGCGGCCGGGAATCGATCCCACGACCTCAAACACACACACACACACACACACACACACACACACACACACACACACACACACACACACACACACACACACACACACACACACACACACACACACACACACACACACACACATACATACATACATACATACATACATACATACATACATACACACATACATACTAAAGATATCACAGGGTTCCACCCCTCCCCCTACACGTTGAAGTAAAGGCCGCAAGAGTTTTTGTTGTTGTCCACAAAATAACGGATAGCATAGCTCGCTTATCGGCTGTGTTGCGTAATGAGCGAAGCGAAACCCACGTACCGTTTTAATATTGTCCCGCGCAACGAGCTTAATTGCAGTGAAAATTTGTTTCTTGCACTGGTTTTGTATCTTTATAAAGTTGCCTTTAAGCCGCAGAAGCCTCTTTCCTCGAACTGTAAAAGAGAAAGGGAAGAAAGGAGGCGAACAGAAGTGAAAAACAGACATCCCTCTTTGATATCAAGATGGAATGTTTTGTATCAACTGCAAATGATAGTCCACATCGACAAACGTGACATGCTATTCTGAATGTATAATGTGTTATGGCGAATCGTAAACAAACAACTGAGAAAACAAAATTCAGGCAGGCCAAACTAAGGCTGCTGTCTGTGTATATTTTACATATCACCATTCGAATCATAGCGCACAAAGACAGTGTTGTTCTTGTATAATCTCGGGTAACCTACATTTATATCAGTGAACAGTAGCGCAACTTTGGGAAGGCTTTCAGATCCCGCTTGTGGCCTATTTCTTGATAGAATACTCTTACAAGCATTAAGTATTCTCATAAGCACAAGCTTCGGGGATCGGTTCCCTCTCGGTGCTTGGTTGGGGGGAAGGCAGGGAATGCTGTTACGTTGACGTAACGCCTTGACTCTCAACATTTCCCCGCGCATCTACATATTGTTGATAAACTCTTGTTCCACCTGCCGCGGTGGTCTAGTGGTTATGGTGCTCGACAGTTGACCCGAAGGTCGCGGGATCAAATCCCGGCCGCGGCGGCCGCATTTCGATGGAGGCAAAATTCTAGAGTCCCGTGTGCCTATACATAACAAAAAAAAACGTTAGAAGTCCGCGGCCTTTCCTCCCCAATGGCGGATGTACACAAGCCTGCACCAACAGGGGCGCACTCCGGACTGACGTCATAAGCCGGACTGCCGGTGACCCCGCCTACGGAGAACATTGCCCAGTGCGTGAGCGGGACTATTTCTTTAGTCGCGGAGGCGATCAGTGGCCGTGCTTCGGCCGTCTGGGCTGGGCTTCTCCGGACTTCTTAAGTTGTATCCGACTATAGATTTAAGCGCACGTTGAAGAACCCTAGATGGCCAAAATTTCGTCATAATCATATCGGGGTTCATAACTTCCTCATAACCATATCGTGGTTTTGATAAAGCCCCCAAAATAATTATTTCTTGCTCCGTGCGCCCATGTGATACTATGGCAAGCTTATTCCATCTGTGACCACTCTATGGGCGCAACATTACCGCGGCCCACATGGTGCATCGTGCCCATCCTTACGCTCCAATCCGTGATATGACTACGACACACTTGCTATATACTTGAAGGAAAGAAGATGATTTTCAAGGGCTCGTTTTTGTTTGTTAGACACAATATTAATAACTAACAGACAATAATACCAAGGAAAGTACAGGGGGATGTTATTTGTAGTAATTAGAATATAAATGTGAAGAAAGTAAAAAGATAACAAGCCGCCGGCAGGGACAGGTCCCTGCCGGAGGCAAGTTATCTTTTCGTCCACTTTACTTTCTTCACATTTATATTCTAATTACTACAAATAACATCCCCTTGGTATTACTGTTTGTTAGTTCTCATTAATATTGCTATATACTTGTACTGCTTTACATTTAAGCCGTCTTCACCACCTCCGTGCACCCGACCTTGACCGCTTGATTCACGGACCGATCCGCCATTCACTGTTAGACTTCATACATGAAGCAAATTTGCATGTATAGTTTTGATACCGCGAATCACTAGGCAGGCTTTCTAAATTATGTAAAACTCTTTTTTTTTTTTCGCGAACGAGAGTCAACAATGTGTGTACTGACCGGCATCAAACGGCCTGCAGCAGAAGACCTCGCTACCCAGGGCCGTGAAAAGGACCAGTAGGAGCACTTTCCACTGAGTGTCGGCCAGCATATCTCGAACGGCGTCCAGTTGAGACCTCCTTCGGGAAAGACGGATCAGCGGCGCTACCAACAGCAGGGTCCACGATACTCCACATTGGAAGAAAGCACTTCTGAAAAGGTAATTAATGAAGAAAAAAAAAGAACAAGTCATGACAGCAATGATGACGCTGCGTATGCCTCATGCCGCCTGATTGCACATGTGCCTCTCTGAGAATAGATGGAAGGGGTGTGACAGTGCGAATTTTTTTGTTTCATTTTATGTTCGCTGAAGGCGGAATATGACGGTGTGTGTATTCAGGTGTGTCGCTAAGTCGGAATACAGATGGTCCGTAGCTTTTTGAAAAAACAGATGATGTCCTTCTTTTTAGTTTGGACAGCTTCCTTTCCTCAGTTATTTTCCAAAAGAGAGGGCAAAAAGGGACGACAAAAAATGAATAAATGAATGAACGAACGGATCAGTCAATCAATGTTTTTGATTGATCGCTATATGTGCTGATCGATGTTATACAGCATCGCTGTTTTTGATGAACAGGTTGTACTTTATTGCACTGCTTATTTCGCACCGATTCTGCAGCTTGTTGGCGTTAAAGATGCAACCACATGGAGCGTATTTCGGGCGCCTTTTCGGCGTGGCGTCCCTCAGCGTCGACGCGCGCACTCCGCACTGCGCGGTGGCCGCGCTGTAGTTCCTAGGAGGTACTGCCTGCTTTAACAAAATTCAAACCTTGGATCTTGAAGCAACGCCGCCATTTCGTAGGAGGTAATGAAGTCTTTTCTTGCTTTCTTTTTGCGCACGTTTGCTTCGAGAAGGTCCTGTAGCAGGGGTACTGACACGAATTTTCGAAGGTGAGTTTACTCTCCGGAAATGCTGATAAGATATTTTATTGTGACGTTAAAGTCCATTTTCACGTGGTGTACCTAATGTAATCAACACCATAGCGTGACGTTAGGCTAAGGTGTCAGCTCTGGTGACTTCACGCACCAGTATGGGTAGTTGTGATGACGTCAGGAACCAAAACATTCAAAAAGTGCCACTTGTGCGTCACCAACGAAGCCAGGAGCGGAGAGGCCATGAAAACGTCACGATATCTTGCGCGAGCACGTGAGGACAAGCTCATACCGTGCATTGTGACGTCAGGCTACAGTAAGAACCGAAACAAGCCTTTGAAAACACACTGTAATTACTTTTTCAGGGTGCACTCACGCTTACCAGTGTATTTTCTACGCTATTGAGGGCTCAGCCTCTCATTTGACGTAAAAAAAAACAAACAAACTTGGAGGATGCTTGCAGGGGCGTAGCCAGGGGGGGGGGGGTTCAACCCCCCTCTCCCGAAATTTTTCAGTTTTGCTTGCGTATATATACACGCGCACATACAAACGCATGCACGAACATACGTAAAGTATGGTTGAACCCTCCCGAAAAAAATTTCTGGCTACGCCCCTGGATGCTTGAGTTTCACCTTCATGAGTAGAACGCGATAGCGCAATCGGGCCCCGTGCGCATCGCCTTCTCGAATGCTAGCCTCGCTTCGGTTCTCGGTGCATGCCTAAACCGTGCCGCAAGAAAGCGAACGTCTGTGCGCGTAACATTAGCCGTTTCAAATTATCCTAGAACGCCTACTGCAAGTACCGGTCTTTTAGTGCCCACTACGCCATAATTCTTCCTTTTGCGAATCAGCGAAGGGCCCACTACGCGTTCGTAAGGCAACACTCGAACCTACGCAGCTGCTCACTTTGTTAATGATTTTTCTGATTATTATGATTAATTATGCCTGAGCCCTTTGTAATGGGTGGACCTTAAGATACCCACTCGTTGCGCAATTCACATGTTTTGACGCCTGGCGCGGTTCTACGTTTCTGCCACGTATTATTACATGCTTTAAGGAGACTCCTCCCCCTACATGACATTCATATAGTGTTTTTTTTTTTTTTTCCCGAAGCAGCTTAAAGCAATGGCGTGGCTCTGTGGTAGAAAACATCTTTCCGTGCAGAAGGCGTGGGTATCGATTCTCGCTCGAACCGAATACTTTTATTATTTATTTTATTTCCATCTTTCTCGATTTTTCGCTCACGGACAATGCTGGTTTTTCGCTCACAACCAACGACGCCGACACCGACGCCGACACCGGAATTTCTACGAAAACGAGCTCTTTATCGCTATCGCGTTAAAACACGACAACTGGAAATTTTCGCGTCAGTTTTCCTTTCAGACCACCTTGGGCATGCCACATTGCACTAAATGTGTCACCTCAGGTGTCATTCTTATCATTCGTATGTCGACACCTCTCTGTCATCGAAGCTTTACCGTATTATCAATTTTCATGAATAGCGTGCAAAGTTTATAGACAGGCAAACTGCTCTATATAGTTTAAAATAAGAATAAAAATAAAGATAACTTCTGTTCTTCTCTTGAGAGCGTTGTTAATTAACCCGTTTACAAGCAATAAATAATTTGGTCAAGAGAGGCACTGTGACGTTAAGCTTGGAGAAAAACGAGAGAAACCATCGCCCCCCCCCCCCTCCCCCCCAAGAAAAAAAAGAACACTACATCCTAGTCCAGCTGTGATCTGTCTTTGTCGCTGCTATGTTTCTCGTTATTACACTTTCGTGTTATTATAATTATTGTTGAGGTCTTACGTCCCAAAACCACGATATGATTATGAGGAGGAGTGGAGGACTCCGCAGTAGGACTCCGGAAATCTCGACCACCAGGGGCTCTTTAACGTGCACCTAAATTTAAGTACACAGGTCTCTAGCATTTCACCTCCATCGAAGTGCGACTGCTGCGGCCGGGATTCGATCCTGCGACCTTAGGGTCAACAGTCAAGCACACATAACCACTGGACCACCGCATCGGGTATCCGCTTTCGTGTTAAAATAGGAGTCATTGCGATGTGCACTCACTGGCGTCGGTCGGTTTTCGGGTCGAGAGACGGAGGAGGCGACAGGGAAACCGATATTGGCACTTTTTGCCGCATGACGGCCTGAATAACAGGGACAGTGGGAGGGGGGGGGGGGGGTTTGGACAGCGGCTTGGTCGAAGGGAGGTGTGGAAGGGCGCTGGACAATATTTTATCAACTAACATTTTTGGCGGATGTGCTGAGTATAAGCGGCTTAGCGTGGAGTTTCGGGACGAACTTGAGAAATTCGAGATATATTCGGGTGGTGCCGGGCTAAAGACTTCACAGTAGTAGCTCTGCAACGGAAAGATACATCTGTTTGCCATCCGACGTACGTCACGGGTACGGCCCTCAGAATTATTCCATTGTGTCCAAGCAAACGGACGGCGAAAGAGACCCACGCTTACGACTTGTGAGCTAAATACGACTCGTACCAGTGAATTCCAACGCGACTGCCACGTTTTCGTCTGAATACTGATTTATCGAAGTAACAACGAAAGTGTCCCGCACTTCGCGTTATTATTTCGTTTTTATTACGGAGCGACATTAATCGACCCCAGATGCGACGGCAGCTGCAACGCGCGCCTAGGCCGCTTTTGCGACAGCGGCACGTATACCTGTCGACTTCTGCGCCTTGAAGAAAAGTGCCACTCTGCATTAAATTTGCATACGGAGAGTTGCCTATCGACGCTCTCTTGTAATCGTTCCACTCAAGCTCGATGTCCTCAAGATTTCCTTTCTGCTCGCAGAATAAGCGTAACCCGGAACAGAAAAGATAAGAAACAATGCGTACACACGATCAAGTGCCCCGTGATGTTAGATGCATGGCGATTTCGTCACGCGCTAAGTCAGCGACCAATTCGTTCCCCATCGTACGTTAAATGCATCCCTTATCAATCGTTTTCCTTTGCCCCCTATATGCGTTGTCCATGTTTGTTGAAGTGGTGAGACAAGGTACACTTTGGATCGAGGCAACCCCACTCGGCCCCGACATGTTAGGACGTGACGGCTGACACACGTCTGCCGGTGGCCGCCAACACGTCTTGCTGCCTTGTCCTTGGACTTTGTGCACGTGTCGGCACGAGATATTGTTCGTGCAGATGCGCAACAACGCGCTTCCTCTTGGCGTATAAATAAAATACAAACGAACTTGCCTTTCGCGGCAACGTAACTTCAACAATTTTCGATTACTTCCTGCGGCCTCCGAAAGCCGATGCCTTTTAACCGGTTAATTTCGAATTCTGGTGTTTGACACGCCAAAATAAAGATATGTTCATCTGGACCCCGTAGTAGGGACTCTGGATTAATTTTCACCGCCTGTGCTTCTTAACTACGCACTTATGTTTATAGGTACACGGTGTTTTTTGCATTTCGCCTCCATCGTAGTACGGCCGCCATCGCTGGGAGTCGAACCCTGGACCTCATGCTCAGCAACGCAACGCCAGACAGCCAGTAGCTCTTACATTCCGCCTTGGCATATACTTCGCATTCCGGATGGATGGGTATGCCTTATGTATGCTAGTTCTAGAAACAATGTTCTCGTGTAACATCATATATGCTTCAGACGTGACCGAGAGAGCTGAATGCGGAGCCTTCGAACAGAAAAATTGTTTTGTTTAAAAGGTGTCGGTTCACCACACTTTTCTTTGTTCACCATCGCGAGAAGCATTTCTAACCTGCGCGGTGCAAGCTATGAAAGCATTTTATGCGTTCTTGCGACCCATGTAATTCTGTTTTTACCATCGCCTATAGCTTTTAGCTGGCGTTTTATAACTTTGCCGGAGTCTTAGCTTCGTCACTTCGCGTTCAGTGTGAACAGTTCGTGCTGCTATGCAAGAAAGTCGATGCCCTTTACGCGAGTGGCCGTGTGGTCCTACTTTAATCTGTTTCTAATCGCAGACCTCCCACCTCGTTCAAACTTCTAATTACGCTTAACAAGATCTCAGGGCATTCATTTAGAACATAAAACTTCACCTTGCGGTGACCTTTAGGCTTATAACCTGATGCTGCAGAAATAGAAATAGCTTGTCTTCACGCACTTAGTGATTAAGCGAGTGATTGATTTTTTAAATGGGAAACTAATGAGGTTAAACTGGGTGTGTTCACATTCTCAACTCGCTCAGCTGTTCACATTCTCAGTGTTCGCTCAGCTGAGCTCGGCTATTATCAAAAGATTAATAAGCAGCGGTTAGTGACACCGAGTCGGCAGGCAAACGAATAGCCGATGAATAAATTACTGTACGTTTATTTAAGTCACCAAAGTTAAAAAAAAAGAAGAGAGAACGAAGTTAGTCACAAGGCCGCATTTAACAGGCACGCGATTACTTAACCGATTACAGTTTCAACAACCAATTATCAAATTAGAGCTAATTTTTCGACTGCTCAGCGAGCAGCGTTTTTATCAGCTTTTGGGGATAGTATCTGGCGTTCCGCCTTTAATGGGCCATTAAGTGTAATGGGCTCACATCGGTGGTTAAATATTAGGCGCACGCGTACGGCATAGTATGGTGTCGTGCCGCAATCTTGTGTCGTGGCGGTGACTATAACGTATCGTCGCTCGAGGTAACCTGCACTTCTTGCTTTAAGGAAAACACGTGCAACTAACTATTCCTTCCCCGAATTTAGAACGAGCTATATAGTTTTAGCTGTTCTGAGTTACCTGTTTTAACCAGCACAAACAGGGCTTTATCACTGAAGTGGACAAGCGTGACAGCTGTTGCATACATCTTGTGAGAATGAATGGCTCTGTGATTGCACCTTATAAGTTCTCGTTCAGAACTACCGTTAAGCGTTCGATGCATGTATGTATTGGAAGGGTGCTTGACCTGATTAAAAGAAATTGACTGGCGCTCTGAGCATTTAGCTTAGGAACTACATTGCAGGAGAAGAAACGTTCGCTTAAAGTTTTCATCGTATTTTAATTGAGCTGCACTTGACATCACTCTACAGGATAACCATAGGCGTGCGCAGGGTTCCCCATCAGGGTGGGCAAAGGCTCATCGAGCGCCCCCCCCTCACCCTACTAAGTCAATGTACGGGGCAGATTTTGCCCCCCCCGCCCCCTCATAGGTGACTAGAAGGGTCAATGTACGGGAAAGATTTCGCGCGCCCCCCCTCTTAGGTGATTAGGGGGGGCGCCCCCCCTGCTCCCCCCCCCCCCTGTGCGCATACCTATGAGGATAACACATACTCATTGCTGCATCTGCTCTGAGCGTTGCTTTCGAGTTCTGAATTGAAGTTAACGGCCGTGACATTAGCTTAACTCCGTATCGAGGCTACTCAAGTTGAATGCGCTTAAAGTTCCTTGTAGAATTAACGACGAGTTGAAGGGCACTCATACTCATGAAATTTCACGCTTAGTACGTCAGTGCGTGCACTTCACGAATTCAATGAATGGTGGATTAAACTCGGTTGCGTTGAATAAGCTAGGAACTCCTATCGCCTCGCTGTTACCGTGATTGAATGGCCCGCGTGCATCGGCATCTTTTCACAGCGTTAAGCTGTCACAACATCCGATTTTGGTGGCAGTTGTCTGCCGCCGCCGCCGCCGGTGTCCGTCGCAGCTATCGCGCAAGAAAAGAACAGCATCCTAAATGATTCGAGCCCACGTTTTCTGCGTGGCAAGCAAGTGCTCTACCACAGAGCTATCTACGCCAGTGCTTGAATCTTTCTCGGAAAAAGACCTCTATACAAGCGCCACGCGCGGCGAGGAGACGCGCTAACAGATGTAATATTGCGCGGTGGAGGAGCAGAATTGCAGCAGGCGTCACACAATGGAAATTACGTAACGGGTTGGTAGTTTAAAGCTTCCCACGGATTACAAAGTATTTAGCCATAATTCATCATCCTCATCATCATGCACCGCCGCAACAAAAAGGTGTGCATATCGCACACTTTGCAGATGCGCATATCACAGATGCGCATATCGCAGATGCGCCTAGTGGGTGCTTCGCTACTTCGTGAAATGGGATCATTTATTGCGTATAGTGGGTACCTCGCAACTGTAATTGCAGTAGAGGCCCTATATAAGATAGTTTACAGCGGGCTCTATAGAGGCCGCTCCGCCAGCTTACCCTGTGACTGTCATTTTTGGTGGCATTTTCGGTGTTATAGCGTGCTGAGGCATTCGCTAATACAATATCAAAATTTTCGCTATTTCTTTTCACGGCTTATACAAAATAAATTTATAAAAAAAGCCAATTTGACAAAATACACTTATTTTGTGATAGATACTCGCCACACGGCCTCCCACGTCACGTGCAGACGACGGCAGCCCGAAAGTGAAGCGGGTCTATAGATTTTTCACTTATCTTGTTTTCGTTTTAAACATTTCCTTCCTGCCTTCGCCAGCTGAGCGCATCGTGAAACCCAGCTGACACGTTCCACATTCCCGTCGACGACTTCGTTATCCGGCCCGATAAACTCATCCTGCAGTGCTTATATAGAAATAGAGGGCGAGGAGGAGGTCGATGAGAAGACCAGTTTTTCATCGGGCATTTCGATCGTCCCATTTTACCCGTTTGCCGCGCCGAATTGCGCCGTACGCATATAACCGATTCTGCGTTAATCATTTCAATATGCTAAACGCGCATCCCGAAGCGAAATCGTCTTCGATCTACGCGCAGATTGTGCGCTCGGGGCTTCATTTAGCGTGTCAAGGCTCCGCGGATTGAGATCTGAACGGGTTTTCTTCTCGGGGAGAATTAGCGACGTTCGATGCAAATCTGCATGCGACAAGGACATTTGCATGCGGTCTCTCTGTGTAGAGCAGTTTATTTCGCTCGCTGTCGTTTATTCCGCCGCTCAGTGTGTTTGCGTTGAAAGGGCAAACTAATGATCCGCGAAGGGATCGGGAAGTTGGGACGCCTCGTGGATGTATAATTCATCGCGTGTGCAGAAAAACTAGTTCTTGCTTTTAAGGCGGAAGCCTTAGATATCCTCAGCAAACGCGAAAGTTTGCCGACGGTATCGGCAACGTCGGCGACGTCAACACGAGTGATGATGAAAATCGCCGTCACGTGATGACGTCACCATGACGTCACAGGTGGCCGAAATATGTGACGTCATCATGACGTCGCATAACGCGATGTCACATGACATCGTCGTTTGGTCAAAGGTGGGCCGATCACGTAGGCCGTGCAAAACCAGGTGAGGTGTTGAAAGCTTGCTATGCCTCTGATCCCGGAGGCAGTGCGAAACCATGCTAGGTGCAGAAACCTATCGGAGGGGGGCGGGGAAGGATCAGTACTTCAACTGCGAAGAAACAGAAGAAGGCTTTCGCCTTCGAGTCGTCTTAGGCGAATGCATAGGAGACCCTGTGAATTTTTTTTCTTCTCCGTTTTGCACTGATCGTTGAGACATGACGACGCCGTCAGCGTCGTAAAAATTTCCGTTGAAGATGGAAGGATGGCTTGCCAACTATCGTCTTATGCGAAGTAGGGCTTGGATTACTCGAGGGCTATCATTGTAGGAAGCAATATAGTTAAAGCAGCGCGTGCGCGGCACTCTTTACATTTGCGCGACGTCGATTATGCCTTGCCCGCCTGTTGACCTATCCACTCCTAATACATCTCTCCGTATGGCGATGATACGTGACCTACGTGTTGGCAAGGCGCCCACGTCGTACGTCACTCAATAACGTCCTTCTTGACGCGATCGTGAACCATAGTTCAATCAGTCCACTGGTCAAAGACTTGTTATCTTAGGATGCGGACGTGCTCGCAACGTGTTCAAGGTTGTCCTACACGTGAGACCGTGCCTCGTATATTGTGTGACAAGGTCTTTCTCTCTTGGATGGGACACATGTTTATTGAGTCGGATGTGTACCTTCGATTTTTATTTGGCACCACGTAAAACAATCAAGAATAAAAGGTAGCTAACGTTACACGCAACACAAGTGTCTATAATTCGTAAAAATTAACCCACGGTCGTTTACAGTAAAATTTAGGATGCTATGAGTGTCTTTTAGCGCTAATGAGACGGGTCTGACAACCTGCTGCCGCATGTCATATCATATATTGCGCCCACCGTCCATTAATCCATTCAATATTCCTTGCGTCCAGTCAATCTTACTTGTTCTCATGATTTGTTCCTTTTACTTGTCATACTGTATATACTTTTTTGTGTTATGTTGTTCACTTGTATGTGCTGTGTTGTGAGCGATAACTTCACACACGAGACCAACTTCTCAGCCTTCATTCGAAGACAGACTCGCCCTGTTGGTAATGTTAGTAAGCAGCAAGCTCACTTCGGTCGTTCAGTTACCCCTCGTCGAATAAAATAAAAGAAAATCGAGCGCGCGGTAACAACGATGTTCATTTGTTGTTCTTGGAAACGACACTAAGACATATTTACAGCGCGAATAGGCTGGTTATGTGTACATTTAACATTCTAATAGCATAAGTCAGGAAGCGACGACTCCTCCGTTCATTTTCATTTATAGAAATATATCAATACGGCGGAGCCGCAGGCGCCTGCATAAACTTGTTGCACGGCCGCTGGATAAAAAGCGCACGGGTGCGGCCTGCCGCGTGCTCCGAAACCGGCGTGACGGGCCTAGTTTCCCGGACCACCGCCGCGGCGCCACCGGGCGGGGACGGGTCTCGCGGGCGCCCGCGGGATCACATGCGCGGCGCGCTTGCGGCAGTTATGCTTGAGCGCGTGCGTCTTCATGTGACGCCCGAAATCTTCCTCTAAAATTTATCTAGCGTGTACACATCAGTTAATTACCGATATTTCTTGTACATTCTTGCAGCGCTTGGGAATTTTTGTTCTTGCCTTGCCAAAGATGCAACTTCGCGCACCGATCGCTTTTTGCGGAAGTAATCGCGTGGGCATGTTTTTCTGGTATCCTAGAAGACCACAACTAACCAACCTGGAGGCGCTGCACCTTTCCTGATGCATCGAAATTCTTTATTTTGGCTCTGAGTATGTTGCTTCAGATTTAATCATTTCATTTCAAAAACGTGATCTCAGAAACTGCAGCGGCCACTGTTTATTTGACACAAAATAAGATAAACTTCTTCCTTCCTCCAAACATGTTTATAGTACACATACGGTACGGTATCGCATGCAACTGCCATGAAATAATGCTTATCATATGTGCGACCATCTCATAGAAGGAGATTCGAGTCACTTTGAAATTTCAGTGACTACATCTTCAATACTGACAATTGGGCGAGCTGTTACGGATTAATTAATATGGAAACGGTCAGACGGAAAGAGTGGTTAAGAGCCTGAAAAACACACGAACACAACTGCTTGCATTCCTGCGCTTTTCAGTATTTCTGTCTCTTCCCGTTACGCCGTTTTCATGATCGTGCAACGAATTCAACAGTGAACATAAAATCTGGACAAAATGTGAGAAGTTATTTTATTTATCTGCCTGCTAGCTGCAAACGGCGGCTTGTTGCAAACGTTGTTGAAATCCAGCTGCCGTGACACGTACCACCTTCCCGTTTTCTCTTATCTCTCGTTTTTTTTTTTAGTTCCCACCTTTCAGCCCGCGGCACCTTTGTCATCGGTTCCGGTTGTTTACGAACGCTGTCGCGTTGCGGTAGCGTGCGTTGCTCCGCAATGCCATGTGGTACTGATGTTAGTTGCCGTGAAAAGCACGTGTATCCCTTTTATTCAGAGAGTTGGGTTGTCTGTGGTCATTAGCGGTACGGGGCACAGACTCAAACTTACCTCAGCAAAACATGCGGAGACAAAAAAAGTGCAGAAATTCGGCTGGTGGGCGACAAGAGTTCATTTGAAACAAATATACGTGGCAGCCAACACACACATTGCGAGCGACTCACAGGGACAAAGTTAAGGTGGGTCGCTTTTGACAGCTATACGGTAAACAACAACAAAAAATGTGTGTGTGTGTGGGGGGGGGGGGGGGGGGGGGTTCCAGACCAAGACATAACTCAAGATACAAAACCATATCGTGGTTTTGTATCTTGAGTTAAAGAAAATTTCAGTTGTAGCTTGATTCTTTGAGATATTAGTCACTCCAGTGATCGGCCTTATATATACATCAATTTGATGACATTGCCCTGCTAAGAACTGTCAAGAATATATGCAAGCCACTTCTAATGAATATATAATTCCGCAGCCTTTTCAACAAAGTTACGACGAGTGCGTCACTATATTTGTAGAATCCGCTAGTATCAAGCATCCGAAGCTGAACTACTTTTCGGCACAGTATAATGTATCAGACATCATGAAAAAGATTCAACGTAAGTTTTTACATGCACTTCCTGTGTATAAAGAACATGAACGCGTATTGTCAGATGTTTCAAATAAATACTTGTCAAGCATTTTTAAAAAGTGCTGAAGAAATGTCACGGAAATTAATATGTTAAAATCACAAACGATGCATTCATTACACGACACAAATATAACAACCACTTTTTCACACATTCAGCGCCATATAATGTTACTACGCGCATTGTGGAATATTCTTTCAGACACAAAGCAAAAAGTTAGTCCTGGAAAAAAATGCCAGGAGCTCGGCACGTACACGGAAACTTAAGTGGCTATTTAACCAGATTACGCGAACGGACTCAACTGAATGCATGATATGTCATGACTGCGATAGATGAGATAGAAAAAAAAAACGCTTAGAACAGCTGAGTGAGATCGCTGTTGTGACCACCACCAACTAATTTGCTGCGGCTACTGCCCCAACGGAGCCGCCGGCACCCGTTTCCCCTTCCCCGCCCCGTCGCGCCGCAGCGGCCGCAACTGCAACTAGGGCCAACACGCGCTCTCCCATAGAAAACCGCCCGACGCGGCAGGCCGTACCGTGCGCTTTTTATCCAGCGGCCGTGCTTGTTGCCTGTAATTTTTAACCGAGCTATATCGGCAAGGAGCCGTCCTTAGTAAAGTTTAGTCCTTGTGCAAGCTCATCGGTATCGTCTAAGAGGAAAATAAGAAAAAGAAAGAGTTGGCTAGAGATAACTGTGAGGGCCAGCGTCTGATCCATTTTCATTCGATTAGACCGAAATTCGAATCCTTACTGTCCAGTCATCTCTTCTTCGAAGCTTCATCTTTAAGTTTTTCGTCTTGTGCTGAAAAATGTCGTCTTCGAATCCTTCCTTTCTTAAAGAACCTAGTTGCAGCTAATCGAAATTTCGTATTTACGCCGTGCAGGCTTTTCGACAGAATAAGTCGGAAGGAAGGGATCCTAAGGGTACCCCCAACTACCCCCCCCCCTCCCGCACACACACACACACACACACACACACACACACACACACACACACACACACACACACACACACACACACACACACACACACACCACACACACACACACACACACACACACACACACACACACACACCACACACACACACCACCTCGCCATTTTTATTTGGAAAAAGAATGGCGACAGTCGAACAACTCAGTTCAAAGCAAGTAAATGGGACAAGGTTACGAAACATTGAGCATTCTTTGTATGCCATAGCGGCCAAATAAGCAAGCAAGCAATCAGATAAAGAAAGAAAGAAAGAAAGAAAGAAAGAAAGAAAGAAAGAAAGAAAGAAAGAAAGAAAGAAAGAAAGAAAGAAAAGAAAGAAAGAAAGAAAGAAAGAAAGAGAAAAGGAATAGCACAAACGTACATAATGCGTTAGAGGAAGGCGAGAACGTGGATCACATTCTCTGCCACTCCAACTATATGTGTGCGATATCTGCGAGAGCATTTCCCTTTGAAGTCGAGCCGAGGACTCGCTGCCCTTGATGTATGGTGTCGCAGCACTTTGGCGCCACGTCGCAAGGCTCGAACCGCGCCTCTTAGATTTTTGCTGTGCCACCGCTTTTGCGTTTCCTTGTCGCTCATTTTTTTTTAAAGGCGCGCAGCTTTCTTCTTCCGCAGAGAGGCGTATGAGGAGCGAAGCGCATTTCATAGCAACCGTTCGCGACTCTGGAATCGCGCGCAGGGAAGAAAGGGCCGAAGGCGATAAAGGAGGGCCATAACGCCATAATTTCCTGCCATTCACGAATACCCGGATTACTTCCGATGCTTGCTTCCTCACTTGTGGACACTCTATCTACCCCCCCCCCCCCCCTCTCCACTTTTTTCTCTTTCAGTTCAACTCGGCCTTTTGGCCTCCGAAGGATCCGCCATCCCTGTACTGTCCTTGAAGAAAAATGTCCTATACTCGCAGTTGCGGACGCCTGCGAGGCATTTGAGCATCACGTGACGTTCATGTAAAAAAAAAAAAAACAGAGAGAGAGAGAGAGAGAAAAGCGAGGATAGTTGTATAAAGCGCAAGTCTTAAATGTCGATGGTACACGAGGCGTGTTAAAAGACCCACCGCCCCTTACGCTTTCTGCACCCAACGCAGTTTCGCTCTGCCTCCGGGATCGGAGGCATTGGAAGCTTTCTGCGCTTCACGTGGTATTGCAGTGCCTCCGTGATCGGCCCACCTTGACCAAGCGACGATGTCATGTGATGACATCATCATGCGGCGTCACTTTACGTGACGTCACATATTTCGTCAATAAAATTTTGGCGACCTGTGACGTCACAGAGTGACGTCATCACATAAGGATTCTCTTGTATCACTTGTGTCGACGCCAACGGTCACTTATCGCGTTTGATGAGGCAGGAATAAGGTTGTCGCCTTAATAAGAAGTTAGAACAACAGAGAGCATTCGGCGGCAGTAACGCCCATCCTCCTCTACAGCTTTCGAGGGGCTTGCTGTGTGGCAGGTAAACGAGACAGACAGGCGTGTCCAAACAAGCCGGATTAACAAGCAGTAATTAGCGCAGTTCTCGGCGTTGGCTGTCGTGTACCTCTCCCCGGAACAGCCGGAAGAGTGGAACGGCGACTGAGCACATCTCGGGCACGCGTTTGTAGCTGTGCACTACGCCGAAAGTTATGTTGCGCAAGTGTGTTCGCAGCTGTCAGATTTGCCACGCGGTCGTTCCAAGCACTTCTTAGTTGTGTGCATCGTCGCTTGCACGTTAAGCAGCAGCTGAGCAGCTCATCTGTCGCTTACGAAAGTTTGCACTAAAGCGCCTGTCTCGCTTTAGTCGTTACCGACTTCCAGTTTCATAAGACAGCTCCTAATTCTGTGAAGTGCTTGTCGATAAAAATGTTCCAGATAGTTACCCCTGAAATCTATCGACTTTTCACAGACAATCGTGTACAGTCTGTAGAATTATGAGAAAAAATATTGCTTTTAGATATTGCCTGAACTTGCGGCCTCAAACTAGTAGTCCGATTCCTGTTCAAAGCTTAGACAAATTATCAGAATGGCGAACGATGGGAAGTCATCAAGTGGCTTTCTAGATACGTGTATATTGCACGATATTACAATAACGTGTGCAAAACCAGGAAATAAAAGGATATTTTTACTCAGATTCCTGCCTATATTATATGAATGAAGGAGGGGAATTTTGAGGACTCGTTTCTTTTTGACACAATGTTAATGAATCTTAATAGACACTTTAGAGTTACTGTATATGTTACCTTTAGGTAGCAGAGTTGCGCATAGGTCTGGCTAGCAACCACAGCTATGCGGCGAAGTAGCACTCCGTTTGTGCAGGCGACATGCCTACGGTGTCAGCAGTTAACATGTCCGGCGTGTCGAAGACCGGCGATAAACATTGATTATCGATTACTAGTGTTAATTCAGTTCGCTGCAGCGGCGCCGTCGAGACGTACAGGAATTGGCCCGAGCGTCAGCTTCTTCGCCATGCATGGTTGCTAGCGGCGTTTGGAAGACAGATGCGCAACTCTGCTACCTAAAGGTAGCATATACAATAACTCTAATAGACATAATCTCGTGACGCCGTCTGGCAAAAAATGAAAAAAGAGTTCCACATTCGCTTCATGGCTACGAGCAGCGCT